>NC_056736.1:600630216-600672264 GCF_019279795.1 Protopterus annectens
TGCAATCCCCTGGCACCAGACTATGCAGAAATTTACCAGTAATGTTGTAATAAATGATGCTCAATTGTGGCAGTAGATCATAGCTCTGCCACAACTGTGACAAACTACAATAATGACTGAGACGCTTGACTGGGTTCCAAGTACAAAAATCTACCTTTTACATGTAATTCTATTTTTGGAAATGGAAATGCAGTATGCTAAAAGCTTGCAGTAATACACAATCGTCACACAACTGTAAATGAAACTACAAGACTAAGGTTCCAGAACAAATGAAAAAATGCAAACAATGTTTTTAGCAAGGAATACAGAAGTACAAAAGAAAAGTATCGCCACACAATGCACAAGTACAACTTAAATTTTTAAGCAAAATTTAAATAAAATCTTTTCTTCCCTTTTGATGAAAAGCTTGCATCTCACACCTCTTAAAGTCTTGAGCAAAAGTCTTTTCACTATGGAAGG
The DNA here is from genome assembly GCF_019279795.1 of Protopterus annectens. Lineage (NCBI taxonomy): Eukaryota > Metazoa > Chordata > Ceratodontiformes > Protopteridae > Protopterus > Protopterus annectens. Next base: position 600,630,676 of record NC_056736.1, read on the forward strand.
TTTGATCACGTCTCTGCCACAATGACACCTTCGGAGTGTCAAATTATCAATGATGAAGTATCCATAAATGAAAGCCAATGAGTACAGTGATGTGTTTGCTCAAATTCAGTGCTGCTGCATGCATGGGATATGCAAGTTTGGAAGGGAGGGGTCTACAGAGAGTAATGGGAGACATTAGAACCTCTCTACAGGCAGTGCTGGCCATGTATAGGTTACAGTAGCATGCTAAGAGATGATGAAGCTAGAAGTATGCAGCACCACTGGTGAGTGGACAACAAAAAAATAAGTGTTCCTATCCATGCCTGCAATTCTGATCTCATGGCAAACAAATTTAAAGAAGACTACAGGAGCTCAAAACATTACTATGATAGCTTCTCTGCCAGAAGGTTCACATCCTACACTGCTGACATTTCTCCTTGGAGGTCTTAAATGCAAAATGACTAAAAAAAAAATCACTTGTTTATGGATGACCCTACAGCAAGTAACGATAAACATGACAACAAAGCAGCAGCGCTGCTGACACACAGACCCATCAGTGACTGTAGTTTCAATGCATCCTCACAGACAAAATGACACTGAACATCAAGTTACTGTTTACGGTGCAGGGCAAAGACTTCCAAATGCATTCCAGGCAACTAGGATTTGACTAATGATGTCACCGGAAATGGAGATGCCAGGCAAGGATATGGAGGGGTGAAGGAATGTGGCCCTCTTAGTTCTCCAAGAGGAAGAGTAAATAGTTCCAAGCATTTGGGTGTGCTAACTTCCAGGTGGTGACCAAGTAGCTCACCACTTGTACTTCGAGGGAACGAGGTAAGGATACCTGGAGGGAATGCTCCTTGTGGAAGTGAGGGGATGTCCACCACTAGCATCCTACTGTACTCCCTCCCTCCAGATTTTCCAGGTGTGTGCTCCTAAGAATGAGGGAACTAAAGATGAAAGTCTCAAGCCAGTTCTGTTGGCACCCCTCTGATGGGAAATGGAGGGTCAGTTGGCTATGGAGGTGGCTGATGACAGACAGGAGGTGAAGAATGACAAAAAAAAAAGTTACTGAAGTACACATTCAATGAAAATGCATACAAGATGAGAGATGATGCAACATACCTGCAAAGGAGGAGGTAACCACCCCAGAAAAGGTACAATAAGTGTTTAAAAATAATACCAGTTCTGGTTAGAAAGTAGCAAACATCCTATAGCCAGTGGAAATTTATCATGTAAGGGGGAGTTATAGCCTTAGGTCAATAATAAAAAGAGAACATCTTCTGTCATGACAAATATCCTCTAAAGGCAGGTGTACCATTTCACATTCATAAATACAAATAATGACTTGAGAAAAAAAGAGACTGCACGCCACCACCTTTATCAGCTACTCCTTTCAGACTTAGTGTACAAGAAACAAAACATGACTGACAGGTGAAATATGCCAATATTTTAAAGATAAACATGCAAGTATTACACCTCTCTTTTTCAGAAGACAAAAGTTTTCCTATTTTTGAGGGATACTATTATTCACTAACACTTTACTAGCAAATACCTACCCGCGGTGGTGGTGCTGCTGTAGCGTTGTCGCCTCACAGTAAGACGCTGTCCGGTTCGATTCTCAGCTAGAGTGTCTTCTGCGTGGAGATGTGCGTAAATGGGCGTACCTTCGTTGAAGGTTGTGTGTCAAGGCTGGTAACTTGACACATAAAAATCAACTACCAATCCTTAGCAGACCGGAGTTCCGCTGTGGCGACCCCTAACCGGGAAAAGCCGAAATACACAAAACTTTACTAGCAAATACCTGCACATATTTTCAGATACACTGATCAAACCTTTTACTATAAAAAGAAGTTATGTCTTACCATAACGTTCCATCTGTATTGTTGATCCTCGTTCAGTCATTACGTATGGGTATCGGTTCCGACCTCTGAACCGAGCCGACCATCTTCCAAGCTCGCTCCAGCTACAAACTCTCAAGCTAAAAATCTTACCCAAAATTCCCCTCTCCCTGTTACCTCTGAGTTTGCAAGTCAAAAGAAGGTAGAGGCTACCTCGGGTCAAATGACCTAAAAGGAGCGGATGGTGAGATCCACTAGAAGCCACAGAAGGGGGAAGGAGGGAGGGTCGTAATGACTGAACGAGGATCAACAATACAGATGGAGCATTATGGTAAGACACAACTTCTTTATCTGATATTGTTAATCCTCATTCATTGCTTACGTATAGTCCCCAGCTACCTCTATTCCTGGTAGGCTACCATGGAAGGACATTCCTGAGCACCACAGAACCAAAAGATGCTTTTCCCCTGGAGGCCAAATCCAATTTGTAATGATTGATGAAGGTATGAGGCGTAGCCCAGGTTGCAGCTGCACACATGTCATGTAAAGAAGCTCTGGCATGGAAGGCAGCAGAAGTTGCCACTGACCTTGTTGAATGAGCCTTGATGGTAGTCGGCAAAGGAATATTACATTGTGTATAAATGAAGGTCACAAGGTCTTTCAACCATCTAGCCAATGTGAGCTTAGCAACAGCACATCCTACTCTAGGTCCAGAATAGGCCAAAAATAACTGGTCTGATTTACGAGAGGCCTTAGTCTTATTCAAGTAGAAGTGAATTTGCCTGTGAATATCTAGGGTATGTAGGCAATACACTCCTCTGTTTGAATGATTGGGAAAGAAAACTGGCAATTTGATGGTTTGATTAATGGACATTTCAGAGATCACTTTTGGCAGAAAGGAAGGATTAGTTCTCAAAGACACTCTATCTCTATGAAAAATCAAGTATGAACTCTTGATGCATAAGGCTTGAAGCTCAGAGATACGTCTGGCAGAAGTAATGGCGACCAAAAACAAGGTTTTCCATGACAAATATCTGAGGTCGCATGAAGAAGCTGGTTCGAAAGGTGGCAGTGGCAGAGCCTGTAGAACTAATGACAGGTCTCATGGTTGAACAGGTTCTCTAAAACAGGGCTTCAGATGATTCGCACCTTTTATGAAGGTCTTGCATAATTTGTGTGACATAAGAGAGGAGTCTTGGACACCCTCATGGAAATTAGATATTGCAGCCAAATGAACTCTAATAGTAGAGGCCGATAGACCCGACTGGAATAGATCAACTCGATACTCTAGTACTATCGACACTGGTGCTGAAAAAGGATCTACTTGCTTTTCTTTCAGCCAACAGGTAAATCTCTTCTACTTGCTTAGATAAGTAATTTTAGTGGAAGACTTATGAGATGCAATAAGAATGTCCCGTACTGGTAAAGAAAGATCACTCTGCCTGGCAATCAAGGAAATTGGAGAAGCAAAGCTGTGAGCTTCAGGCTGTCCAAGTGGGGATGAATCAGATTCTGCGGATGGGAGATCAACCCCGGGGTTGGACGGAGGATCCATGGTTGGTCTAGCAGGTGAGGCCAAAGGAAGGGGAACCAAATCTGACGAGGCCAATATGGTGCTATGAGAATCACCTTGCTCTTCAACTGATGAGCTTTCTTCAGAAACTGGGGAATGAAGGGAAGAGGTGGGAATGCATAAAGAAGACCCAAGGGCCAGTTATGGACTAGAGCATCCCTGGGTGACTGTCCTGGAGGGGGAATCAGGGCTAAGTAGTTGCGGCATTTGTAGTTGGACGGGGATGCAAAGAGGACACAGCAAGGACGGCCCCAGCGGTGGAAGATCTCTACCGCTATCAAGGAATTCAGGGACCACTCGTGAGGTTGTAGAATGCACCGGCAGAGTCTGTCTGCTATCACGCTGGAATTCCTGGGAATGTGCATTGCTAGAAGAAAATGGTTGGTAGCCATCGCCCATTGCCATATCCTCATTGCCTCTCGACAAAGGGGGTAAGATTTGATTCTGCCCTGTTTGTTGATGTACCAGACCACAGCCATGTTGTCTGATTATATCGCAACAGTCCCAGACGGCAGCAGGGGATGGAATGCTTGCAATGCCAGAAGCACCGCCCTCAGCTTCAGAACATTTATATGCAGTTGGGCCTCCAGCCAAGTGCCTTGGACTGTCTGACCCTGACATAGCCCCCCCATCAGAGAGGCGTCCGTGGTCACTGTAGCCTTGGGCTGCTGCGGGAGAAAGGGTGAGACCACTGTAATGAGCTGTGGGTCATCCACCAATTTAAATCCTGTTTGCACCTGTAAGTTACACGAATCTTGGCTGAAAGGGGATGCTGAAAAGGATACCATTGGGTGAGCAGAAGGAATTGTAGAAGCTTTATGTGAAACGTGGCCAGGGGGACAATGGTGATGGAGGCTGCCATGGAACCCAACAGCAGTAGGACAGAGTGAGCTGCGGATTTCTCCCTTGAAAGGTTTGGGATCAGTTGTTGCTTTATCCTCAGAATTCTGTGCTCTGGAATGGATGCTCTGCAATTCTTTGTATCCAATATGACCCCTATGAATTCTGTGGACTGAGGTGGGGTGAGATTGGATTTTTGCCAGTTTATGGTTATGCCTAGCCTTTTTGAAACAAGGAGAGAGTATGTCAGGTCTTCTTCCAATAGATGTCTGGTGGGGGAGGAGATGAGCCAGTCATCTAGGTATGGAAACACCTGGAATCCTTGTAGTCGCAAGTGAGCTGTGACGACTGCCATGCACTTTGTGAACACTCTGGGGGATGTAGAGAGTCCAAAGGGCAGTACTCTGAACTGATAGTGACTGGCTCCCGCACGGAAGCGCAGAAATCTTCTTGATGGCCTGTCCACTTTTATGTGGTAGTACGCATCTTGAAGATCTATCGAGCACATCCAATTGTCTTTTTCCAAAAGCAGGAGGGTAGACTGTATTGTGACCATCCGGAATTTTTGTACTCTTACAAACTTGTTCAATACACTGAGATCCAAAATTGTTCTCCAGTCCCCGGTTTTCTTTGGCACCAAAAATAGTCTTGAGTAGAATCCGGATCCTATCTGGTCTGGACCCTGGAGGGACTATTTGGATGACTCTCTTTCTTAGCAGCTTTGCTATCTCTAGTGCTGCTTCTTCCCTTTGACTGGGTGGAATGTCGGGTAAGTTTTTTGGGGGGGGTCAGGACAAAGATCGTAGGGGATATGGTAACCTCTGCTTATTATCCTTTGTACCCAAGAGTAGGTGGTGATGGTTAGCCAGGCAGAAGGGTACAAGGAGAAACGACCCCCAACCACCTCCAGAGGAAAGGAGTTGGGCTGCTCTTCAGGAGCGTTGATAGGACTGACCAGGAAACGAATCCCTGGAACCCTGGTTACACAGACCCCCTCTGCCCTGAAAGGGGCGTCTTTCCTGTGAGTTTCCCCCCTCTGCCTCTAGGGGAGAACTCTGCCTGTGTGTCACAGAAAGGACCCCGAGACATCTTGTACCATATCTTCCCACTCTTTTGGTTTCTGGAGAAAGCACGTTGAGGGGAAGAATAACGGACACCTATGGCAGAAAGGGTATTACTGTCCTGTTCACATCTGGCCAGTGTGCTTTTAACTCTGGATCCAAACAATGAAGGGGCTTCGATGGGAGCGTTGAGAAAGGAAGCCTTGAAGGGTTCCGCGAAATTACATAAGCGCATCCAGGTGTGCCGTCTCAAAACAATGCCTGAACTTGCCATTCTAGCTGCTCCTTCTGATGCGTGAGATATCAGGCGCATGGAGGAGTTTGATATCGATTCAATGGTAGCCAGTTGAGTGGCCACTTATCAAGGACCTCATCAGACACAGCACCAGCCAAAGTTTCAGAGAGCTCAGATACTAAATCCCTTTGAAGCCTGGTGCAGTGTGCTATATAATTCAGGGACCTGATTGCAAAGGTCGTTAATGCAAAAGCACGCTTCCCTATTCTGTCTAGAGCCTGTGACCCTTTGTTGGGCGGATGGACAGTCTGGCTTTCTTCTTCCGCCAGGTCCTTCTTGGTTGCGGCCGCCACCACCAGAGCATCTACAGGAAGACCTTTGGACCAATGGGGGTCAGTAACAGGAGGGGACAACATTTTATCTGGCCTCCGGGGAATGGCCTCAATGGTGTCAGGAGCCTTCCACGCACACTGCACGACGAGCCGGACCAGTTTGTCGGCAGGTGGAGTAACCCAGGAGGAGGGGGGGTGGGAGCGAAAGGCCTGCAGGAACACAGACGCTTCAGAGGTCGGGTTAGAGGGCTGCCAGTCAACTCTCTGTTTAAGGATTTTGAGGATATCACCAAAGGATACCTCAGAGGGTGAGCGAGGGGATCTTTCCCCATCATCAAAGTCTGTGTTTTCAGTAAAGGACTCCTCTGTGGAGTCCATGTGCTTCCTCTTGCATGAGCTTTTCCGATGAACTTCCTCAGAGGGAGATGCTGGGGAAGACAACGCAAAAGGGGTTTCCTGTGAGCCCATCCTGAGGCCCTTGCGCCCGGTGTCCGCTAGGAGCGACTTGTGTACATAGCGATCCAGAGGAGGGCGGGGAGATTGACAGCACAGTATCACCAGCAGATGCCAAAGCCTACTCCATTAGTTGGAAGGCCTGTCCACATGAAGAGGGGTGAGTGCCCTGGACAAGGGTCACCCCTCCCCTAAGTGGCTCAGCCTGCAGACTCGGAGTCCCTGGATCACTGTGAAACACCAAATTACGTATGACACAGCTAACATCCTGGGTCGTAGCAAAACTCTCCTGCCACGAATGCAACTGCGGTTCCTTAGTGAGATCCATAAAGGGAACCGTAGTGGGGGAAGACTATATCAAGGGGCTTCAAAGGCAATGAAGGAGGAGAATAAGTAGGGGTCTTTGGCAAAGGGTGATCACCTCCCGAGGAAGGATAGGTCCTGGGGGGGGGTGGGATACCTCTGGCCAAAAGCACTTGATCCACAAGATGCAACACGTCAAGTTCAAAGAGGCTTCTAGTGGATTTCACGGACACGGCTGAGGGGGAGTCAGGTCTATCCACAGATGGGACAAGCTCGGTGCTCACATCACCAGTCTGCACTGAAAACAATGGTGCCGTAAGAAACTGTACTACAGGTGTCTGCGTCGAGGAAATCATCAGTGCCGAAGTCATGGTCTGTACAGACAGTAAGGTGGGTGCCAAAGTGGTTGTCGGTGCCAAGGCTGCGACTGAAAAATTTGGCGTCAGTAACTGAGTTGTCGGTTCCGGGTAAGGTATCGGAGCAGATGTGGTTACAGTCTGCGCCAACAGGATAGTCGGTGCCGGTAGAGAGGTCTGAACAGAGGAGTCCCTCGGTACCAATACGGTTAAGGGCACACTAGTCGGTGCCGAAGTCACAGATGGCGCCGATGGCCTCGGTGCCGAGGGTCTAGGCACCGAAAGTGCTGGAGCCGAAACAGTCAGATCCGAAGTAGAAAGCTTAGCTTTCTTGGGTCTCGGTTGATGGGAGTCCCCAGCCGGGGACGAAAGAAGAGATTTGGCCTTTGAAAGATCATCAGTCTTTTTCTTACGGGATCTTGGAGGGGTTGAAGCCTCCGACCCAGAAATAGCCTCTAAAAAAAGGAGATTTGAGTAGCCCCCCCTCCAGTAAAGTACAGTTTTGTACCTACCATAAATGTAGATGTTCGAAGATCCACATTGCTGCAGTCCTTACACTTGGGTATAGCGCTGTCCTCGGTCGGCCCGAATACCAAAGTATATGGCTGGCGTCGGTCATGGCGCATAAAACGGACGCCAGGACGCCAGGGTAAAAATGCGCATGACCGACGTCATATCCTCAGTCTTTTCTTGCCCCAGATGTCAGAAGACCCTAAACAGGGTAAAATCAAAAAACCACCAAACACTAAACACCCCTACACCCAAACTATGTACAACTTCTAACAATTATATAATAAAGTACTAACCTAACCACACAACCACCCCAAACACAGAGGGGAAGGAGGGAGGGTAAATTGGACTGCAGCAATGTGGATCTTCGAACATCTACATTTATGGTAGGTACAAAACTGTACTATGTTCTTCATCTCACATTGCTGCAGTCCTTACACTTGGGTAGATTCCCCAAAGCAGAGGTAAGGGAGGATGGCAAATCAAAGAGAAGCAGGAGCTGTCAAAATGCCCTGTAAAATAGCAGTGGCAAAACCAGCCCTAGATTTAGAGTAAAGAGGAAGGTGGTAGTGCTTAGAGAAAGTATGTACTGAACTCCAAGTAGCTGCCTCCAAAATGTCCTTAGTTGCCACTCCCCTTAGAAAAGCTGTAGAAGTGGCAGTAGCCCTAGTGGAATGAGGTCTAATCCCTGTTGGAATCTCCTTGCCATGATGGGAATAACAAAAGGCAATGCAAAATCCAATCCATTTAGAAATAGTTTGCTTTGACACAGGCCTGCCTTGAGAACCCAAAGCAAAAGAAACAAACAACTGCTGAGACTGCCTGAAACTCTTAGTCCTGTCTAAGTAGTAGCGTAACTGCCTGTGCACATCCAAAGTATGCAAAATCTTTTCCCCCTTGTTTTGGGGGTCTGCATAAAAGGTAGGTAAATGAATAGTTTGGTTTAAAGACACACTTGAAACCACCTTAGGCATAAAGGAAGGGTAGTGCGTGAAGATACCCTATCCTTATGGAAAATCAAGAAAGGCTCAACCGCCATAAGGGCCTGCAATTCAGAAACCCTTCTTGCAGAGGTAATGGCCAACAAAAAAGCAGTCTTCCATGACAGATATTTTAACTCAGCCGTAGCTGCAGGCTCAAAAGGTGGTAGAGTGAGCTTTTCCAACACATAATTGAGGTCCCAAGCAGGAGTAGGAGCTCTTAAGTGGAGGTCTTATGTTCTTTGCCCCTCTGAGAAATTGCTTGAACAGAGAATGAAAACAAGGTGGATCACAGTCATAGTGAGCTGTAATTGCTGCAGCATGAATCTTAATGGAAGAGAAGGACAAACCCTTGTCCAATAACTCAGTAAGATATTGAAGAGCCACACACTCAAATTAGGCTCAGAAACATCTAAATCCTTTGCTGCACTCCAAAACAAAATCTCTTCCACTTGTCTGCATACACTTTCCTTGTACTAGGTCTCCTAGCTTCCATAATCACATTCAAAACTTGTTGAGGAAGTTGAGCCCTGCTATGAGCTAAAACAGGATATGCCATGCTGTGAGATGAAGAGAGTGAAGCTTGACATTGAGTAGATGACCGTCCTTTTGGGACAACAGGTGTGGAATCAAAGGTAAGGGCCAAGGTGGTTTCCTTATCAGATTTCTCAGTAATGGGTACCAGTGCTGTCGGGGCCAATCTGGAGCTATCAAGATCATTCTTGGTTTGTCCTGTCTTACCTTTAGCAGTACCTTTAGAAGAGGAAGAGGTGGAAAGGCATATACATGAAGATTTTTCCAACTGAAAGAAAGAGCATCCACTTTCCAAGCTGCCTGGTGTATCCTTTTTGTGCAAAACTTTGGCAGCTGGTGGTTTAGAGGAGAAGCGAACAGATCTATGTCTGGCGTTCCCCATGACACTGTTAATTGCTGAAATACATGAGGATCCAATTTCCACTCGTGGGGATCCATGATTTGTCTGCTTAACGCATCTGCTAAAGAGTTCTGTACTCCCGGCAGAAACCTTGCCTGAAGATTTAGTTGTAAACTGAGAGCAGTGTCCCACAAAATCATTGCTTGTCTGCATAGAGGGTATGAATGTGTGCCCCCTTGCTTGTTGATGTACCACATGACGGTTGTGTTGTCTGTTAGAATCAACACCTGCCCTGGAAGAAGTAATTCCTTGAAAGCTGTTAATGCAAACTGGACTGCTAACATCTCCTTTAGGTTGATATGTAGATGCTGTAGTCTGGCAGGCCACTTGTCCTGTATCCACTTTCCATTGAGATGAGCTCCCCAAGCTTTGTCCGAGGCATCTGTTGTTAGAATCTGACTGCCTCTGGCGGGTCACAGAAAGTCCCTTGTTTAGGTGACATTGCTGAGCCCACCACAAGAATTCCTTTTGGATGCAAGGTATTATTGGAATGACAGTGTCCAGATCCTGGCAGTGCTGTGTCCATAGATTCTTGAGATACCATTGTAGCTTCCTCATATGCAGTTTGGCATTGGGAAGCACCAGAATAAAGATGCCATGAACCCTAAGGCTTGAAGGACTGTCCTTGCAGTCAGCCCGGACTGGTGTGATAGTTGTTGGAAGTAAAGTGAAAGATTCTTTTGTTTGTCCGGGGTCAAAAAGGCCATCTGGGTTGCTGTATTCAGTCTCACACCCAGAAAGCACATGTCTTGAGAGAGTACTAGACTGGACTTTGTTTCGTTCACAGAATACCCCAGGCATCTTAGCACTGCTATCACATATTTTAAATGCTGTAGAAGCTCGTCCTTGCCTTGAGCCAGAATCAGGCAATCGTCCAAATAAGGATAGATCTGTATTCCTCTCAATCTGAAGAAAGCTATCACTGGAGCCAGAACTTTGTGAATACTCTGGGTGCAGTAGATAAGCCAAAGGGCAATGCAGAGAATTGATAGTGTGAATTTCCAGCTCGGCAGATACTTCCTGCAGCTTAGAGTGATAGGAACATGAAGGTAAGCCTCTTTGAGGTCCAAAGTTACCATCCAGTGATCTTTGCCCAGGAGAGGTAAAAGCTGTTGCAATGTCAGCATCTTGAACTTGGGAATGTCCAGAAAGGTGTTGAGGATAGACAAATCCAGAATTGGTCTCCACGTGTTCCCCTTTTTTGGTACTAGGAATAGGCGAGAATAAAATCCTAGGCCCCTTTCTGCCATAGGCACCGGTTGTATGGCCCCTATCTGTAGTAATAGTGAAATTTGTCTGCAAGCTTCTAATCTGTGCTGAGGAGGAATGTCTGGCATGCCCTTGAAAGGTGGTAAGGTATGGAAATAAAATCTGTAACCGTGGTGAATGATATCCAATACCCATCTGTCTTGGGTAATTAAACTCCAGTTCTCCTTGAAAAGTGTCAGTCTTCCCCCCAAAGGTGCTGCCAGACGGGAAGGCTCTGGCAGTTGAAAAGGTAGGTCATTGGGTCTGTCTACGAAAGGGCTGACCCCTGCCCTCACCTGAAGACTGTGCAGGTGAGCCCCTGTCCTGGATCTAAAGAGCCCTGAGCTCTGCCCCTACCACGCCTAGACCTACCCCTAGACTGGGAATCATAAGAAGGATATGTCCACGCCTTGCTTGGCCAATTTCTACTAAACTTTGGAGGTTGAACCTGTAAAAAATCTTTAACAGTGTGCATAGATTTAGCTTTGTCTTCCATTTTCTTTAAAACTGCTTCAACAGGCGAACCAAACAACACATCAGATTGCAAAGGGGCATCCAAAATCCTTGATTTAACATGCTCAGCTAAATTCTGATCCCTTAGCCAGGCGTGCCTGCGTAGGACCGTACCAGTGGCAGCCACCCTGGAAGAGGCCTGTACAGCATCAAAACCACATTGTAAGGAATGCTTACCCACCTGTTCAGACACATGCACCAGAGCTTGTAACTCCTTACATTCAATACCTTCTTACAGAGCATCTACCTTAGACTTTAACTGTGAAAGAAGATAGATCTGATATCTCAGCATGTGGAATTGACAATTCAAAGCCCTCATGGCTAAAGTTGAAGAAGTATAAACTTTCTTACCCCATCTGTCTAAAGCCCTTGCCTCTTTATCGAGGAACGGATTTTTAACAACAGAAGCCTTAACCCCTTTAGGTCCCTGGTAACAGTCTCTGGATCTGCCCTAGGGCTTTTAAAGAGATACTTATGAGCTTCAGGCACCCTATAGTATCTGTCCGGCTTAACAGGAGCGGGAGGCAAAGAATCAGGGTTAAGAGAAGCCTCTGTAAAACATCTTCCACCACAGAAAGAACAGGAGGTATAGCTAAAGGCCTATGCTGGGGTAAAACAAAAATTCCTAAGTCTTTTCCTGGAATCAGAGAAATCCTGACCTTCCCATTTAAAATGCTCCTCATGGAATGGAGAGTCTCTGAGAATGAAAAATCCTCAGGAGGAGAAGCAGTAGGAGTGGTGTCATCCACATCAGAATCAGAATAATGAGAAAACTCCTGTAAATCTTCAGCCGAAGACTCCGAAGCATCAGAATCCTGTTCAAAATTCCCAAATTCAGGATCCACCCTAGGTCTTTTGTCAGGAGGGGGCATAGAACCCCTAATCATAGTAATTAAATCTTCAGCCATCTTAAGCATATGTCTCTTGGGCACAGGGCCTGAAGTACTAGGAGAGACACCTGCTGGCTAACCTGGCCTGCCCTGGAAGAAGCCTTGGTAACAGTAGGGAAGGCCTAACCACCTTAGGCAGAGAGGAAGGACAGTTACCTGAGAAGCCCTTCAGCCTGGCCTACCTCCTGAGAAGACACATCCTGTAACAATAAAGTCTCTCCCTGGGACTCTAGGAAACTTCTGTTTGGGCCTCTGGCTCAACCGAGCCCTCTGAAGAACCGGCGTCCGGGACGGGCAGTTCTTCTAACCGACTAGGTGCTTTGTCCTTGCGTTTCTTGATAGCGGGCGTCGGAGCATCCGGCGGCATTTTATAATTGCACCGCTTCCGAAGACTAACCTGGCACAGTCTAATCTCCTCTTTATAGTACGTTTGTTAAATCTAGCACAAGAGGGACACCCAACAGCGTCGTGCTCAGGCCCTAAACAAGGTATACACAAGTATGGTAATCCCTATGTGGTATCTGTTTCCCACAAGAAATACAGTTATTTACTTTTTCTGACATCCGGTAAAATACTGAGGCAAGAAAAACCAAAATATTCCCCAGCAGTACTTAGCCAACTTTGATTCGGTCTGAAACTCCGGTTTGGAAAATCTCAGGGCGCCAACCTGCACCAAATTTGCTTCTGCATCGGACCACGGCAAAAGACTGAGGATATGACGTGGGTCATGGGCATTTATACCCTGACGTCCTGGCGTCCATTTAATGGGCCATGACCCGGCGTCAACCTATACTTTGGTATTCGGCGACCGAGGACAGCGCTATACCCAAGTGTAAGGACTGCAGCAATGTGAGATGAAGAACATCAATTTAGATGTTCTTCATTCCACATTGCTGCAGTCCTAACTATTGGGTAGTCCGCTGTCCAGTCGCGAATACCAAATATATGGCTGACGTCAGGCGCGTTAGACTGGCGCCAGTGCGTCGAGGTACTAACGCATGACCGACGTCATATCCTCAGTCTTTTGCCGCATGGTCCGATGCAGAAGCAATTTTGCTGCAGGTTAGCGTTCTGAAAGTTTCAGTCAGGTTCAGACCGAATCAAAGTTGGCTAACTAATACCCGTTGAGGATTTGTTTTTTCTTGCCTCAGTTAATTTGGATGTCGAATAATGCTCTTAATGGTGAACAGATAACCTCATAGGGATTACCATACTTTGTATACCTTGTTTAGGGCCTGAGCACACGTTGTTGATGCCTCTTGTGCTAGATTTAACAAACACTATTAAGAGAAGGTTGAACTGTGCCAGGTGTGTTTGGGAAGCGTTGTAACTATAAAATGCCGTCGGATGCTCGGCACCAACTCGACTAAAAGCGCAAGGACAAAACAAAGCCTAGAGGGGAAGAACCGACAGTCCCAGGCGTCGGTTCTTTAGAGGCTCAGTGGAGCCGGAGGTTTTGCCAGGTGTTTCTTTGGAGTCTCGGGAGACTTTACTGTTACAGGATGTTTCCTCTCAGGAAGTAGGCCAGGCTGAGAGCTTCTCAGGTGGCTGTTCTTCCTCACTCTAAGGTGGTTAGGGCCTCCTTCTGTTCCCAAGGCTTCCTTAAGGGCAGGCCAAGTTTTGCTTCAGTGGGGGTTTCTCCTGGTGCTTCAGGTCTTTGCCTAAGAAACATATGCTTAAAATGGCAGAAGATTTGATTACTATGATAAGGGTTCTATGCCCCCTCTGATAAGAGGCCTAGGGTGGAACCTGAGCTTGAGAGTTTTGAGCAATGCTCGGAGGCTTCTGAGTCTTCGGCTGAAGACTTGCAGGAGTTCCCTACTTATTCTGATTCTGATGTGGATGATTCTACTCCTTCAGCTTCTCCTCCTGAGGATTTTTCATTTTCAGAGACTTTGCATTCCATGAGGGAGCATTTTAAATGGGAAGGCCAAGATTTCTCTGATTCCAGGAAAAATTAGAGTTCTTGTTTTACAGCATAGGCCTTTAGCTATACCTCCTGTTTTGAATGTGGTGGAAGATGTTTTGCAGAGGCTTCCTGAATCCTGATTCTTTGCCTCCTGCCCCAGTTAAACGGATAGGTATTATAGGGTGCCTGAAGCTCATAAGTATCTTTAAGTCCTAGGGCAGACCCAACTGTCTCTCAGGGGCCTAAAGGTGTAAGGCCTCAGTTGTTAAAAATCCTGTCCCTCCTGATAAAGAGGCAAGGGCTTTGGATAGATGGGGAAAGAAAGTGTATACTTCTTCCACTTTAGCCATGAGGGCGTTTTGTCAGTTTCACATGTTAAAATATCAGAATTATCTTTCAGTTGAAATCTAAGGTGGATGCTCTGGAAGGTATTGACTGTAAAGAGTTGCAGGATTCATGTGTCTGAACAGGTGGGTAAACATTCCTTGCAATGTGGTTTTGATGCTGTGCAGGCCTCCTCCAGGGTGGCTGCCACTGGTTCTGTTAACCGTGGGCACGCCTGGTTGAGAGATCAGAACTTAGCTGAGCATGTTAAGACAAGGATTTTGGATGCTCCTTTACAGTCTGATGTGTTGTTTTGCCTGTGGAAGCAGTTTTGAAAATGGAGGACAAGGCTAAATCTATGCAAACTGTTAAAGATTTTTACAGGTGCAACCTCAGTTTAGTAGAAATTGGCCTGCTAAGGGTTGGACTTTTCCTGCTTATGATTCCCAGTCTAGGTAGGTCTAGACGCGTAGAGCAGAGCTCAGGTTCTTTGGCATGGGACAGGGAGTTCCCCTGCTCAGACTTCTGGGGAGGGCAGGGGTCGATCCTTTAGCAGACCCAATGACCTGCCTTTCAGCTGCCAGTTCTTTCTCGCCTGGCAGCACCGTTGGGAGGAAGGCTGTCTCTTTCAAAGAAAATTGGGATTTAATTACCCAAGACAGATGGTTCTGGATATCATTCACCACGATTACAGGTTTTATTTCCATACTTGCCTCCTTTCAAAGGCATGTGCCAGACATTCCTCTCTACAAAGACACAAGGCAAGCAAATTTCTGTTACTCCAAATAGGGGCATTCAGCCAGTTCCTGTGCCAGAAAGAGGCCTAAGTTTTATTCTCGCCTGTTCCTAGTACCGAAGAAGGGGAACACGTGGAGACCAATTTGGATTTATCTATCCTCAACACTTATCTGGACATTCCCAAGTTCAAAATGTTGACGTTACAACAGCTTTTACCTCTAATGGGCAAAGATCACTGGATGGTAACTTTAGATCTCAAGGAAGCTTACCTTCATGTGCTGCCTATAAGATTAAGTTGCAGAAAGTATCTGCGTTTTCGAGCTGGAAGTTCTCATTATCAGTTCTCTGCATTGCCCTTTGGCTTATCTACTGCGCCCAAGTATTCACAAAGGTTCTGGCTCCAGTGATAGCTTACTTCAGGCTAAAGGTTCAAATCTACCCTTACTTGGACGATTGCCTGATTCTGGCTCAAGAAAGGAAGACCTTCTACAGCATCTGGAATATGTCATAGCAGTGCTAAGATGCCTAGGGTATTCTGTGAGCGAAATAAAGTCAGTCTAGTACCCTCTCAAGACATGTGCTTTCTGGGTGTGAGACTGAATAGCAGCCCAGATGGCCTTTAACCCGGACAAACAAAGAATCTTTCAGTTACTTCCATCAACTATCTCTTCAGTCCGGGCTGACTGCAAGGACAGTCCTTCAAGCCTTAGGGTTCATGGCATCTTGTATTCTGGTGCTTTCCCAATGCCAAACTGCATATGAGAAGCTACAATGGTATCTCAAAAATGTATGGACACAGCACTGCCAGAGTTGACACTGTCATTCAAATAATACCTTGCATTCAAAAGGAATTTTTGTGGTGGGCTCAGGAATGTCACCTAAACAAGGACTCTCTGTGACCGGCGAGGCGAGTCAGATTCTAACGACAGATGCCTCAGACATTGCTTGGGAGCTCATCTAAATGGAAAGTGGATACAAGACAAGTGCCTGCCAGACTAGCATCTACATATCAACATGAAAGATGTTAGCAGTCAGTTTGCATTAATGGCTTTCGAGGAATTACTTCTTCAGGGCAGGTGTTGATTCTAACGACAACACAACTGTCATGTGGTACATCAACAAACAAGGAACACATTCTTACCCATTGTGCAGGCAAGCAATGATTTTATGGGAGACTGCGCTCGGCTTGCAACTAACTCTTCAGGCAAGGTTTCTGCGAGCACAGAACTCCCAGCAGATGTGTTAAGCAGACAAATCATGGATCCCCTAGTGGAAACTGGATCTTCATGTATTTCAAACTTGACAGTGTCATGGGAACTCCAGACATAGATCTGTTAAGCTTCCCCACTAAACCACCAGCTGCAAAGTTTGCACAAAGTTTTCATCACACAGCTTGGAAGTGGATGCTCTTTCTTTCAGTTGGAAAAAATCTTCATGTGTATGCGTTCACCTCTGCCTCTTCTTCAAGGTGCTTCAAAGGTCAGACAACACAAGCCAAGGATGATTTTAATAGCTCCAGATTGGCCTCGGCAGCACTGGTACCCATTACTGAGGAGTCTGGTAAGGAAGCCTCCATGGCCTTGCCTTGATTCCACACCTGTTGTCTCAGGGACGGTCACCTGCTCAATGTCAAGCTTCATTCTCTTCATCTAACAGCCTGGCATATTCTGTTTTGAAAGACAGCAGGTCTCAACTTCCTCAACAAGTTTTAAATGTGATTATGGAAGCCAGGAGACCTAGTACAGAAAGTGTCAGAAAAATGGAAGAGATTCTTATTTTGGAGTGCAGCAAACAATTTGGAGATTTCTGAGCCAAATTTGAGTGTGGCTCTTCAATATCTTACTGAATTATTGGACAAAGGTTTGTTTTTCTCTTCCATTAAGATTCATGCTGCAGCAATTTCAGCTCACTATGATTGTGACCCACCATTGTTTGCATCCTTTGTTCAAGCAATTTCTTAGAGGGCAAAGAATAAGACCCCCACGTAGAGCTCCTACTCCTGCTTGGGATCTCAATTTTGTGTTGGAGAAACTTACTCTACAACCTTTTGAGCCTATGACTACTGCTGAATTGAAATACTTGTCATGGAAGACTGCTTTTTTGTTGGCCATTACTTCTGCAAGAAGGGTTTCTGAGTTGCAGGCCCTTATGGCAGTGGAGCCTTTTTGATTTTCATAAGGATAGGGTATCTTTCGTGCTAATCCTTCCTTTATGCCCTAAGGTGGTTTCTAGTGTGGCTTTAAACCAAACTATTCATTTGCCTACTTTTATGCAGATCCCCAAAATAAAGGGGAAAGATTTTGCACACTTTAGATACACGGGCAATGCGTTATTATTTGAGCAGGACTAAGGATTTTAGGCAGTCTCAGCAGTTGTTTGTTTCTTTTGCTTTGAGTTTGCAGGGCAAGCCTGTGTCAAAACAAACTATTTCTAGGTGGATTGGGTGTTGCATTGCATTTTGTTATTCCCATCATGGCAAGGAGATTCCAGCTGGAATTAGGCCTCATTCCACTAGGGCTCCTGCCACTTCAACAGCATTTCTAAGGGGTGGCAACAAAGGATATTTGGAGGCAGCTACTTGGAGTTCAGTGCATACTTTCTCTAAGCATTATCACCTTCCTCTCTACTCTAAGTCTAGGGCTGGTTTTGCCACAGCTATTTT
This sequence comes from Protopterus annectens, assembly GCF_019279795.1. Taxonomy (NCBI): domain Eukaryota; kingdom Metazoa; phylum Chordata; order Ceratodontiformes; family Protopteridae; genus Protopterus; species Protopterus annectens. Next base: position 600,648,357 of record NC_056736.1, read on the forward strand.
GCAAGGCATGTTGTCAGTTCCTGCTTCCTTATGATTTACCAGCCTCCCTTACCTCTGCTTTGGGATTCTACCCAATAGTTAGGACTGCAGCAATGTGGAATGAAGAACATAGTACAGTTTTGTACCTACCATAAATGTAGATGTTAGGATCCCATTGCTGCAGTCCAATTTTCCCTCCCTCCTTCCCCTCTGTGTTTAGGGGTGGTTGTGTAGGTGAGGTTATGTTCAGCTAATTTTGTATATATTGTACATATTTTTGGTGCAGGTATGTTTGGTGTTTTTGGATTTTGGGCCTTATCTTTTCAGGGTCTTCTGACATCTGGGGCAAAAAAAGACTGAGGATATGACGTCGGTCATGCGCATTAGTACCCTGACGTACTGACGTCAGTCTAATGCGCCCTGACCGACGTCAATATCTTTGGTATTAGGCCGACTGGACAGCGGACTACCCAATAGTTAGGACTGCAGCAATGTGGATCCTCGAACATCTACATTTATGGTAGGTACAAAACTGTACTTTTTCCTCTCAATCAATGTCCTGTTAGAGAAGTTCTTACAAATTCCACAGGGCGGATCAACTGATAAATGAGGCACACCCAAACAATAGACCCACAGAGAATGTGCATCTGAAGTAGGTAAGTTATGTCCACAATCTGAACATCTCTTAAATCCTGGACTACCCTTTTTATCCATGATAGAAAGGAATGAAATCAGAAAGAAAACCAGCAATGGTACAAGAAATACCCGAAGGTAATGAAGAAAAGGGGTCTACCAATGATGGTATAGAAGAAAATACCTTGCGGTAAAAAGATTAAAAAATTTTAAGAGGAGATAGTCGCTAAATGCGATAAGGTAAGAGAAAACAATTTAGAAACTTTTCTGACAGAAAAAGTTATTTTAGACTACAATGACAACAAATATTGTACTTAGCTCAAGAGAAGTAGCTTGACACGACAGAATGGCGATGCGGCAAACTAAATCTGAGGTAACGGAGAGGGGAATTCTGGGTAAGAGTTTTAGCTCAAGAGTTTGTAGCTGGCACGAGCTTGGAAGATTGCCGGCTCGGTTCCGATGTTGGAACCGATACCCATATGTAAGGAATGAACGAGGATTAACAATATCAGATCAATTGTTTTCCATCAGATGCAAATATACACAATCACACACCTCTATCAGGAGCTAGTTCTTCCTATTTCTTCAAATGCAGTAACATATTATGCAGTGTACTACTAAGACTTTTTTTTACCTACTTAAACATATTTTCAGACATAGTCCTCAAAGATTCCTGTGGCTCTACCACTGCAATATTTTTTACCAGACCTGAAACCAAACATATCATTAATACAACAGCAGCAACAGATCAATAGTGGGTGGATGCTTCAGTCCTTTTCTTTCCATGAACTGTTGGAATATCTAGCGTGTTTTTCCAGTAACCTACCAAAACTCCAGTACTTGGTACATTACCAGTGCTCATGCATAGGTACTAGTAACTTGGTTAAACAAAAACAAACAAACATCTACAGATGATCTGTCTGATGTTCTGTATTCTGCAGAAAGTACAGTTTTGTACCTACCATAAATGTAGATGTCCGATAGATATGCAACTGCAGTCCTTACATATGGGTTGTCCTGCCTCAGGCAGCCCTTGATCGGCAGTTCCAAAGTCTGGGTCCGGCGTCGGCTGATGTCGCCTCTTCCCCGACGTCAGAGCGGCTGGGGTATAAAAGCATCACGCGACGCCATCTTCTTCAGTGTTTCTTGCCCCAGATGCCAGGTGCCCTCCAAGGAAGGCTAAATTTAGTGAATGGATAAAAATTCCAGACATGCAAAACAGTAATAAACAGATACACCATAACAGATATCCCCAGCTAATATGAAAAGGGGTGAGTGGACCCTAAAAAGAAATTACAGAGGGTAGGAGGGAGGAAAACCCGACTGCAGTTATATCTATCGGACATCTACATTTATGGTAGGTACAAAACTGTACTATGTCCTTCAAGAATGCAACTGCAGTCCTTATATGGGTTGAATACCATAGCCAAGCTGGGGGTGGTAGGATCTAAGATCACGGATGGTGTAGCTAAAATGCCCTGCAGGACTGCAGAAGCAAAGCCTGCTCGGGATCTGGAATATAAAGGCAGGTTGTAATGTTTGGAAAATGTATGCACGGAGCTCCATGTAGCAGCTTCTAGAATGTCCTTTGTAGCCACCCCTCTTAGAAAAGCTGTGGAGGTGGCTGTCGCTCTGGTGGAGTGTGGCCTGATATTGGCTGGCACACCTTTTCCATGGAAAGAGTAGCAGAATCTGATGCAGTTTCCAATCCATTTTGAAATTGTCTGTTTGGAAATTGCCTTTCGGTGTACTCCAGCAGCATAAGCTACAAATAACTGGTCAGACTTTCTGTTGGCCTTTGTTCTGTCCAAGTAGTAGCGCAATTGCCTGTGTATGTCCAAAGTGTGCAGAAGCTTTTCTCCTTTATTTTGAGGATTGGGAAAGAAAGTAGGCAGGTGAATTGCTTGATTTAGAGAAACCCTGGATATCACTTTTGGCATGAATGAAGGATTGGTTCTTAAAGAGACTCTGTCCTGATGGAAAATGAGAAATGGAGGTACTGCCATGAGGGCCTGTATTTCCGAAACTCTTCTTGCTGAAGTGATTGCCAACAGGAAAACTGTTTTCCAGGAGAGAAATTTATTTATTTATTTATTTTATTTATTTTACATTTGTTAACCGGGCTAGTCTAACTGGATATATTTCCATTTTCAGTAGAGGCCCGGGGAGAAAAGCTCCACATAGATATAAACACAGTTACATAATATACAAAAAATGAGAGAGATAAAAAGGAGAAAGGAGGGGGGATATACAAATATGCAGGAAGGCATCATAGGATTTAATATTAACATAACATAGTAAGATAGGATTCCTCATTCTCACACAATAAAAATAAAGTTTAAACTTATTTCAAATTATTTTATAGGAATGTTATATAAGGAGAGTAAAAGAGAAAAGAGAAATATACAGAAAAAGAGTGAGTAGAACAGTACAATCCATACTTTCAGTAAAAGAAAGTGCATCTAAAGGAGGAGAGGGATATTTGAGAGTTAGCGCTCATCAAGTGATGGTCGTAAAGCTAGTGGAAGAAAAGAAGGAGGAAGGAGAGGGAGAGGGAGGAGTAGAGGTGGTTATAGGGAGATCTAGTCGGGGTTACAGCAGGGACATAACCATTGATTTTTAAGGTAGGTTCTGAGTTTTTGTTTGAACAGAACAGGAGTTGGAATAGAAGTAAGTTCAGTAGGAAGTTGATTCCAGTGTTTACCAAGGGCGTTAGAGAAGAGGGAGTCACCAGCAAGGTTGTTGGATTTTGTTAAAGTTACTAGTAGTTTACTGGAGGAATGAAGTGAGTTCAGGTTAGAGTAGGGGGTCAGAAGTTTGGAAAGTGCAGGAGTGTTATTAGGTTGATAGAGAGCTCTATGGACAAAGGAGAGTTGGGAAAGAAGCAACATATTTTCTAATTCAAGCCAGTGAAGTTGTTGAAGGTTCAGGCAGTGGTGAGTTCTAAATTGATTACCAGTCACAAATCTAGCAATACTATTATATGTGTTGGCCAATTTTGAGAGATTGTTTTTCTTCAGGTTAGTGTAAATTGGTGAGGCATAGAGAAGAGTTGAAATCAGGTGAGAGTAGGCAAGAGTAGCTTTGGCAGCAGGGGTTAAGAATGTTCTAATTCTGTAGAGGGAGCCCAGTTTTCTGTTTACAGTTTTAATGGTATTATTGATGTGACAATCATAGGTAAGGTTGTTGTCAATCATGACACCTAGCAGTTTGGTTGTGGAGTCAGCTGATATGAGGGTGCCATTAATAGATGAGATAGAGAAATCTAATGTGGGGTATCTAGTAGTAGGTTTAAAGAGGAGGAGTTTTGTTTTTTTAGCATTTAAGAGTAGGCAGCGTTTTAAGAACCATGCTTCTACTGTGTGGAATACATTTTGAGTAATAGTTTGTAGCTCTGGAATGTTTTTAGCTGAGCAAATAAGAGTGGAGTCATCAGCGTATTGTATGCAAGTAGCTTGTGGAATAGCTGCTTGTAGGTCATTTATAAAAAGGAGAAAAGGAGAGGTCAAGAATAGAGCCTTGTGGGACACCAAGAAATTGGAAGGAGAGGAGAGTTTGTTTTCCCAGAGGACTGCCTGTTTCCTGTTAGTGAGATAGGAAGTAAACCAAAGGATAGCTTTAGGTTCTAAAGCAAGAGATTCTAGGATTTTTATGAGTAGGGGGTGGTTAACCATGTCAAAGGCTTTGGACAGGTCAATAAAGAGTGCAGAAGAAAGAATGTTATTATTGCGGTTTGTGTTTATGAAGTCAGTAAAGGATAGAAGAGCAGTGGTAGTACTGTGAAAAGGCCTGAAGCCGTGTTGACAGGGAGTTAGAATGTTATTTTTAGTTAAGTAGTTCATTAGTTGGTAGTGGACACATTTTTCCATAATTTTAGCTAGGGGAGATAAGAGTGCTATAGGCCTGTAATTAGAGTATTCATTGGAGTTACCTCCTTTATGTAGGGGTATAATATGTGAGATCTTCCAAATGTCAGGTATGGTACCTTCAATAATAGTTCTGTTAATAAGGATGGATATGGGGTAGGCTATAACCTTAGCTGCTTTTTGGAGGTATTCAGATTGAAGTTGGTCAGCTGATGGGGTACATGGTTTAAGTTTTTGGATGCATTTTTGGATGAAGGTGGTAGAGATAGGTTGTAGAGTGAAGGTAGGTTGAATAGAAGCTGCTTGAGCCGGGATGCTAGAATTGTCAAAGGAAAGGTGAGAGGCCAGAGAGTTGATAGTATTAGTGAAGAAGGAATTGAAAGCATTGGCAGTTTCATGGGAAGAATTTTTTTCGGATCAGAGGAGAGGGGTGGTAGTTTGTCCGGGGTGAAGAAGTCTATTCAAGGATGCCCAGAATCTTTGGGGATTATTATGATTAACTTGTTGGAGGTTACTATAGCAGTTTTTTTTGTCTGAGATAATAGCTTTTTTAGTACTATTTCTTAAGTGTCTGAAGGTCTGTTGATCAGAGGGAGATTTACTAGTTCTCCATTTTGTCCAGGATTTGTTTCGGAGTAACATTTTGTGCCTAGTTTCCTTAGATAGCCAGGGAGCGGGTTTAGTTTTGACTCTGATGGTTCTTTTTGGTGCATGATTATCTAGGATGGATAGGAATGTGTTGTTAAAATATTGAACTGCTTCTTCTAGTGGAAGAATTTGTAGAGGTATCCAGTTGCAGGCATTCAGTTCATTGTTAAATAGGATAGGGTTAAAGTTTTTAGTACTACGAGAGGTTCGGATAGTAGGGGTATTAGTAGCAATATTCTTCTTTCTTATGATATAGGTTAAGTTGTGGTCACTAATGTCATCTGGCAAAGTGCCGGTTTGGTATTGTAGCTGAGGTTTATTAACAAGAATCCAATCTAGTATACTTTCTTTGTTGTTAGGTTTATTAATTCTAGTGGGGGTATTAATAGTCTGAGTAAAGCCATGGAGATTAATATGAGAGACTGGGTTAGTAGTATTAACTGATGACCAGTCAAGGTTGAAGTCTCCAAGTATTACAGTTTCTTGTGGAAAGGTGGATGATGCCCAGCTAAGGAGATTTTCTATAATTATGGAGTTATTTCCAGGAGGTAGATAAGTACTGATAATATATATGGCTTTATTTGGGTTCAGTTGTAGCTTTGATATAAGGAGTTCAGTTTTGGTGTTCTCTGGGGGAGCATAGGGTACTAAGGATATATTTAGATTAGTCTTAAATATTAGTGCAACTCCCCCTCCTTTACGAGTATTGCGGTCTTGTCTTATGATGTTATAGCCTGGTGGAATGATTTCTGTATCCTTGGTGAGGGGTTTTAGCCAGGTTTCTGTTAAACATAGGATGTTGAAAGAGTAGTATTCTAGGAGAGAGTGGAGATGGGTGACTTTGTTGTTTACACTTCTGATATTAAGGTGTCCTATGAGTAAGGAATGAGCATTAAGGGTTGGTAAAAGAAGGGAGGAATTTGAGATAATAGGTGAAGCTTCAGAGGAGATAGTAAAGGGTCCTGGGTTAGGATGTATATCGCCATCTACCAGGGTAGAGCGGTTGTAGTTTAAGTGTGGCTTACAGGTAATCATCATGAAATATTTTAGTTTTCTTAACATGAGATTATTAGATTTAATATGGGATAGTCTGTGGTATTTGGCTAGGAGGTAGGAAGAGGTGAAAGTAATGTTTGAATGTGTGAACATTGGGGTAGTTAAATTAGTGGCAGTTTGTTTGGAAGAGGTTTTAAGGTCATAATTATAATTTGTTTCATAAGAGGTTAGGAGATAGGGTAGTGTGAGTACTAAGGTGAAAATGAACAGGGTAATAGCAGCTGGGTTCTGTTTTATTATAGGGGCCAAGGATGGTGTTTTGTTGGTTTTAAAAAGACATGGTGAGTAGTGGAGAAAAGGAATTGTAAATGTAAAGGGGTTAAGATTAAATTGCAATTCTGAAGATGCTGTTGGCTCAAAGGAGGAAGAGTTAATTTTTCCAAGACAAAGTTGAGGTCCCATGCAGGTACTGGTAGTTTTCTTGGAGGTTTAATATTCTTAGTCCCTCTTTCAAACTCTCTTAGCAAGGGATGTCAAAACATAGGTGGATCACAGTTGTATTTTGCTGAAATTGCTGAAGCGTGTATTTTTATGGAAGAATATGAAAGGCCATTGTGAAGCATTTCTGCCAAGTATTCTAGTATCTGTGGGATGCTCATTACTGATGCATCTTGACCCTTGTTGGCATTCCAGATGTTGAATCTCTTCCATTTAGCTGAATATGTTTTTCTGGTGGAAGGTCTGCGTGCTTCCAGCAAGATCTCTTGAACTTTTTTGGAGAGAGATATGGGGAGAAGTCATGGGACTCTCCAAGCTGTCAGTTGCAATGTTTGCAGGTTGGGATGAACAGTCCTGTAATTGTGCTGAGTTATAAGCAGAGGCCATTGAGGCAGGAGCCACGGCTTGGTGCGAGTTATGCTCCTTAGTAATGGATACCAGTGCTGTCTTGGCCAGTCTGGAGCTATCAAAATGCCTTTCGGTTGTTCTGCTTTGATCTTCAGTAACACCTTCATCATTAATGGCAGAGGTGGAAATGCATAGATTGTTAGAGAATTCCAGCTGAAGGAGAGAGCATCCATTCTCCAGGCTTGAGGATGGTGTGTCCTTGAGCAGAACTTCTTCAGATGATGATTGAGGTGTGAGGCAAATAGATCTATGTCCGGCCTTCCCCATGCATGAGTTATTTGTGAAAAAATGTCTGGATGCAACATCCATTTGTGCGGGTCCATAATGTTTCTGCTTAGACTGTCCGCCAGAACATTGTCCTTGCCTGGGACAAACTGGGATTGCAACTGTATGTTCAGTTTCAGGGACTTTTCCCAAAGAGTCATTGTTAGTCTGCAGAGGGGATAAGAATGGGTACCTCCTTGCTTGTTTATATACCACATAACAGTGGTGTTGTCTGTCTTTATTAGCAGATGGCCTTGCTGAAGAAATTTTCCGAAGGCCTCGATTGCATGAATCACCGCCAACATCTCTTTTTGATTGATGTGCAGATGCAATTCTCGGGGTGTCCATTGCCCTTGAATGCATCTGCCCTCCATGTGCGCCCCCCATCCATGATCTGAGGCGTCTGATGTAATGATTTGGCTTGCTTGACGTTTGTTGAAAGACATGCCTTTGTTTAGCTGGCTTGCTTGTGCCCACCACAAAAATTCCTTTTGCAGACATGGAATGAGTGGAATAATTGCTTCCAAGTTGTGGCTGTGTTGAGACCATAAACTTTTTAGGTACCATTGTAGTTTTCTCATGTGTAGTCTTTCCAGTGGAATCAGAAGAACGCAAGATGCCATGAAACCCAGGGCCTGCAGGATTTTCCTTGCAGTCATCTGGGTGTGCTTTGCTAGGCTTTTGAAGTAATCTGTTAATTGTTCTTGTTTTTCTTCTGTGAGGAAAGCCATTTGTGAGTTTGTGTCCAGTTTGGCTCCTAGAAAAATTATTTGGTGGGATGGCAGTAGTCTTGATTTTTGAATGTTGACTGTGTATCCCAAAGCCTGTAGTAAGTGAATGACATAATCCAAGTGTCTTATCAAGGCTTGCTTGCTGTCCGCTTGTATAAGGCAGTCGTCCAGGTAAGGATATATTTGTATCCCCTGAAGTCTGCAATGTGCAATTACTGATGCCAGGCATTTCGTGAATACTCTGGGCATGATAGATAAGCCAAAGGCAATGCTGAGAATTGATAATGCTCTGACCCTGCAAGAAATCTGAGGTATCTTCTGCAGCTGTGTCTGATTGGGACATGCAGGTATGCCTCCTTGAGGTTCAGAGTAACCAGCCAAGACCCCTTGCCCAGCATGGGAAGAAGTTGCTGTAACGTCAGCATTTTGAATTTTGGCACAATGAGAAAGGTGTTTAGAGCGGACAAGTCCAGTATAGGCCTCCATTGCTTTTCTTTTCTTGGAACAAGGAACAGTCGAGTAGAATCCCTGGCCTTGTTCCTGAGGAGGAACCTTTTCTATTGCTTTGATCTGTAGTAGCTTTGAAACTTGTATGAGTGCCTCTGCCCTTTGATTTTGTGGCAGGTTTGGCATGCCTTGTCTTGTTAGGTATGGAAGTGGAACCTGTAACCTTTGTCTATTATGTCCAAAATCCATTTGTCCTTTGTAAAAACGTGCCAATTTTTGAAAATATAGATAATTTTCCGCCTAAAGGTGCTTCTCTTTGAGCCTTGGTCAGCGGTGTCAAAGTCAAGTCATTGTGATTGTCCCTGCGGAGCAGTAGAAATTTCTGCGCCACTTCTCTGATTAGTCGGTTGCCATTGGCGGCCCCTGTAGGGGCCTCGGTATTGCCCTCTACCTCGAGCACGCCTGTTTTTTCCCCTTTGGAACTTGTCAGTGTCTGGAAAGGACCAATTCTTCGAAGGCCAATTCCTACTGAACCTTGGTGGCTGAACCTGGAGGAAATCTTTGACTGTTTGCACTGATTTAGCCTTTTCCTCAATTGATTTCAACACACCCTGTGCATTAGCACCAAATAGCTTGTCTTTTTCCAGAGGTGCATCCAGAAGCTTTACTTTAACATGATCTGGTAATGTCTGTTCTTTCAACCAAGCATGTCTACGTATGACCCCTGTCATAGCTGCCCTACATGAAGCTTCCAATGCATCATAACCACACTGAAGAAAATGATTGCTAACCTGCTGAGTATTATGAACCAAATCCTGCAATGCCTTTCTATATAAAGGCTCAGGAGAGGCTAACTTTTCTGCAAATCATCCATCAAGAAATCCTGATACTGAAACATATGAAAAGGCAGTTAAGTGCCCTCATGGCAAGGGTGGATGAGGTATAAACTTTTTACCCCACCTCTCCAGGGACCTAGATTCCCTGTCTGCGGGCAAAGGATTTTTGGCCGTGGAAGTGGCCACTCCTTTGGGCCCCTGAGAAATAGTTTCTAGATCAACAGAGTGGGCCTTAAAGAGATGTTTATGAGTTTCAGGAACCCTGTAATATCTGTCTGGCTTGACAGGAGCAGGAGGGAGAGAATCAGGAAAAGTACTGGAGTCTGCGAACACATCATCCAATACCTCTAACACAGGGGGTATAGCTAAAGGCCTGTGCTGGGGTAACTTAAGGAAGGTCCGAAGCCTTTTCCTGGAGTCGGAGAAATCCTGGCACTGCCACTGAAAATGCTCTCTCATGGAATGGAGAATTTCCCCGAAAGAAATATCCTCAGGAGGAGAGGCAGAGGGAATGGATTCATCAGCATCAGAATCCTCGTAGGCCGGGAAAGATTCTTCCTGGGAGTCTGAAAGGCCTGACTCACCAGAGGCTTCATCTAAGGAAAGGGTATCTGCCTGCTCAACCCTAGGCCTTTTGCTTGAAGGTGGCTGAGAACCTCTGTCTGGATGAGCCTGAGAGCCCCTGATCAAAGAAATTAGATCTGCAGCTAAAGTCATGATCTGTTTATCAGAAGTGGGACCCTGTGAAAAAGATTTGGGAGGGTGAGACTTAACCTGGCTGGCAGCCATAGCACGTGTGTAGGCCTTGATAGACATAGACACAGGAGGCCTAGCTGCCCCACGTGCTGGAGTAACTTTGTCCACCGGTATGGTGTCAGGTAAATCTTGGGCTTCGGTTTCAGGAGGAAAATCAACAACCGGCACCGGGGTAGCCTCCGGGACCGAAGTGGGCGGTAAAGCGGTGTCGTCGGCCTGGAGCGGTAGAATTACCGCCTCCGAAGAGACTGATGCACTCGCGGTAGACTTTAGCGAGGTGTCTGTGGAAGTCGCGGGCCGCGAATGTCGGTCCCGGTCCTTCCGTTTTTTGGAAATATGTGCTGTCGGTTGTTCCGACGGCATGATATAGGAGTAATTTTCCCCAAAAAAGTCTTCAGCAAATTCTGCCCGGCGCCTAAGTGTGCACTTATTAAAGCAAGTACAGGTCGAGACGTCGTGGTCTGGGCCAAGGCAGGGAAGGCAGTAAGAATGGAAGTCCTTATGAGGTATTTGTTTTGCCACAAGACAAGCAATTATTAACTTTTGCAGTTTTATCTGACATCGGCTGAGGCAAGAAAAGGTTCCCCAGCGAGTGCCAGCTTTTGATGACTTCGGATCTGAAAACACAGGAGCTGGCCGACCGGCACTTGCGAACTGCTTCTGCTTCGGGCACCGCACGGCAAGAAAGACTGAAGAAGATGGCGTCGCCTGATGCTTTTATACCCCAGCCGCTCTGACGTCGGGGAAGAGGCGACATCAGCCGACGCCGGACACAGACTTTGGAATCCGGCCGACCGAAGGGCTGCCTGAGGCAGGACAACCCATATGTAAGGACTGCAGTTGCATTCTTGAAGGACATCTCCAAAATCTTCTCAGCATCTTGTGCTCTACCCTAGTCAACAAATTCAAAATAAAATAAACAATCTTGGGACACTACTCTGGCTCTCTGGACGTGATTCTGGAAACCAAAAGCAAGGTGGCACTGCAAACAAACTCTGCATTCATCACATACACTGAGAACTCATCAATCCCCTTTTCCCTAATGTTATACATAAAGTTAGGGTGTAATGTTAACTGTCACAATCTCTCTCTCTCCAATACTACTGGTCTACCTGGTCTTCTCACACAATCCACCCACTTCTTTGTTGGACGGCCTCAATTCCTCATCTACTCCAAATCTTCACTAGATTGTCTTCTTTTCTGCACATGTGCCCGAACCACTGTAATCTATTCTTACCTTCTCTGCATTTGTAGCTACTTTGGCTTCTTCTTTGATGTCCTCATTTCTTCATCAGAACTCAGAATACTACAAAAATACCATTAAAAAGCCAATGTTAAAAAGTCACATGACTACAAGCACCCAATCATAGAAAACGACCATTTGCATAAAAACTTTAAAACTTCATACATCAAATCACAACTTCTTACTGTTTCCAATGACATTTTGAAAGTTAAATAAACAAAACTATATCAAAAGAAAAATTACTAAACATAACAAAAAGTTATAATATACAACTTGTGCATCCATTACTTAAACTTTGTTTTAAATTTCAATGCATTTGATATAAGTTCATTGCACTGATTAAAAATGTAACTGGATACAGTAGGAACTTGTGGTTTGATGAATGAAGTTTTTAAAGTTTGTGTACAAGTGATGTAGTCATGTGACTTTTTAACCTCGGCTTTTTAACAGCCTTTTTTAGTACATTCGGAATACTGAAGTCTTATTTGTAAAAGGGCCGAAAAACAGAACAATTAAACTGCTGGTATATATTTTCATTTGCCCTTTATTTTTTTAAACGTGTGTTTGGATTTTTTTGATGTTGAGTTACGCTATCATAACAATAGATCTGGATGGTCTATATTCAACTTCAACCACAAGTGCTTAAACAGTTTAGCACGTGAAACATTCCCTGGCGCTAAACTGTCCTTCACCTAAAATGTTCAGAACTCCTTATTACTGGCATGCTACTTGAAAGGGAAGCACCGATACAAAACAAAAGCTAACACCTCCAGCTTTGTCCACTAAATGGTGGTGGAAGGAGTGTGGCCATGAAGAAGACAGACTATGCATATCCACCATTACTGGAAGGGCATAACCATTACCTGACATTATCCTAACCTGCTTCAACCATCATGAACAGGTTCCACCCTATAGGGCATCATGAAAGCATAGCCACATGACTGTGGTCATGAAGACCCACATGCAGAGATTAACCCTAGTGAAACGTACAATTAAACAATCGCATCCAGTTTACATATTATCCATTTATGACACCTTCTTCTTTCATCTTTTCCCAGTTAGGGGTCGCCACAGTGGATCATCTGTCCGCTCATGATTGGCAGTGGGGTTTTACAGTGTTGAGTTGCCAGCCCAGCGCCCAACCTTCCCACAGAAGGCACACACACTCACACCTAGGGCCAATTTAGTGTCCAATCCACCAATTGCATGTCTTTGGGATGTGGGAGGAAACCGGAGCACCCGGAGGAGACCCACGCGACCACAGGGAGGACATGCAGACTCCGCACAGAAGGTACCCCAGCCGAGAATTGAACCGGAGAACCTCTTGCTGTGAGGCAGTAACGATAACCGCTGCACCACTGTGGCCGCCCTATCCATTTACGGCACCAACTCTGAGAAATGCTTCAGATGTAGGCACTGTGCTAGCTGGATACAGAACTAACAGAAAATTGTTTGCTGTACTCTGAATGAAATTTAACACAGAGTGAAAGGGCCATTTGAATCATGTGACTTTGGACACTTTAGAATCTAGTCTGTTAGGAGCACAAGATACAAACATATCCCCTTTCCTGACTGACTTGTTTCCATCAATATAAAATCTCAGCTGGCTCTGTACATCCATACAATGCACAAAGTACTCACCTCTATTACAGTATTTTGGTGGGAACGATTTATTTAAATTTGTCTCACTGGCTACACTGTGAATAAAGCATAGGTGTTAACATACGAACGCTTTCCTTACGAAGATAAATGTAAAATAAAGAGCTTCAGCACACACACTTGTAAATGTCCCAGAGAGGAAAATGGATCTGGCCCTGCATCCCACCAGACTGGTGCCATAATGCCAACATATATCATCATAACAGATGTCATATCTTCTCATCTGCCTCTACCACTTTCCTTGCTTCTGCTTTCACATTACAATTTCCGCCTACTTTCAATCAACTACATCTTTCTTATGATTACTATCTTTTTAAAGTGATTTTCGCTCCTCTTAGAAGTAATTTTTCTCAAAAAAAGTATTTTACTACACCGAGGACCTATACTGAGACCAATGTATTCCCATAAAGTAAACTCATTGCTGCGTGCTGGTTGCACACTGTTTCTCTGTACAAATACCTGCTTACGTATATGTGATGCATATGCTAGATGCAGTTGATAATTATCTTTTAAATCTAGTGTTACCAGGAAACCTGAATGAGGAAGATGATGTAACAAGTTGTAAGTGACATCATTTTGGATTTTGGCAGTATCACAAATAGGTTTAGGACAGAAAGATCCAGATCTGGACTCGAAACATTTTCTCTCTTTGGCACTAAAAGCATCCCTGAAAGAAAATCCTTCCCCACCTGAGAATGAGGAACTGGTTCTATCATACCCCTGGGACATCATGTAATGACGGATGTGTGGAAATGAAAGAATATGATCTGGTGGAAGAGGAATTACCCCTAGAAAGGAGGATTTTTCTCCCAGTGCCATCTGTAACCTTGATGAATAAATTAGAACCAACTGCTCTGAAACTATATGTTGACAAAAAGAAAAGTGGAGATTTGGACTTTCTGGAAGTGAAGTGGGGCTGCCACGGTGTATGGGAACAAAGTCCCTTAAACAGTTGTTCTTACATGTTGGAATGTCCTTGGTTCTGAGAGATTCTAGAATTATTTTCAGAACCCTTCTACCATTTCTTCTTAAACCATTTGTTTACCTGCATTTCGCTGAGACAGTTTTATTTATTTATTGCCAATAAGGGGTTAAAAATCCCTTATAAAAATATTGAAAAAGAGGGTGAAATAATCTTATTGATTATCCATATTAACTTACCCCTTTCGTCACACTTTTGAATCACCTATGCAGCAGAGGGGGCCAAAAACTAAATCTCTACACAAAGGAAAAATTAGGATGTCCCTGTCATCATCTATGAGGTTTCTATGAAGGCAGGCAGGGAAACCCCCAACAAAACAGTACCAGTGACCAAAGCCCTGTAAGAATTATCAACAGAGTCATACACACTGTAAACAGTGAGTAGAGACACATAAAACAGAGCTAACTAAATTAATTAAAGCACATTTTTTCATCACAAGAAGAACTTCAAACAAGACATTCCTCCTGGTTTCATACTTAGTCAGAACAAACTTTTACAAGTCTGAAAATTCAAAGTTCTGAAAATCAGAGATACAGAAGCATGCATTTTTTTCTCCATACTTATCAATAATGTTACCATCTTTATCAGAAAGAGTAGGATTGGAATTAAATGTTTTACAGCAGCTGGATTAACTAAAGCTATACCTGCTGGGTCAAGTTTGGAAAAGTGTACAAAAAATGTCTGACTGAGGAACCTAATACATCAGGTCTTTTAGTGGCAGCTAGCTAACTATCAGGAAAACTGCAGGCAGTAATACACATCCTCCAAAGCTGACAGAACTGGAGGAATGAGTGAAGGTTCGCGAATTTCATGAAATAGCTCAAAATATTTTCAGGAGTGAGAAACCTCAGTGTTCTCCCATTGAAAACACTGGCACAGTCTAGAAACAGTATCACAGAATGAGATATGCCCACAGGGAGATTCAGAAACTGAGCTCTTCTTGAAGTCTGAATCAGAAAACTGAGGAGAAATCCTTGCATCTGCCCATTCATCTTCCTATCCTGATTCAGGACCTTGAATCTCTTTAGGAAAAGAGGCATATCCCTCTTTCTTTTACCAGAAAACTATCTTATAAGAAGGAAAAACATCATGAATTAAACACTGAACCGGATCCAGTAACCTACATCTAAGGAAACGTGAGGAGAAGTACACAAATGTGTGGTTTTCTGTTTCTTCTTGAAAGATAACGGGGTCAACAGTGTTACTAATGGCGGCAGCAGCATCTTCCCCAGGGATAGGCACAACATTCTGACAAAACAGGAAACCCTTTCCTCTTCCCTCTACCAGGAATGACAAGGATGTCTCTCCATTGCCTACGGAGGGGACGCCAATGACCGCAGAGGATGTGGTTAACCCTTGGTCCACAGAGGCTGTAGGTGCTCAACACGAAGGATCCGGGATACAAGACAAATGGTCTACGGTACAACTAATGGTCACAGCAGTCTTACCCACCTATGCCTGGGGCAAAGGCTGCTTGTTTCACTTTTTTCTTTTTGTTGTTGGAATAAGGACCTACCGTGGGACCAATGGTTTGTTTCATGGTCAAGCTGAAAATGATGCCGCTTTTCCAGGGAAGATGAGCAGCAAAAGCTAGTACAAATTCAAAGTCTTTAAAAATTTACCTTTTTCACATTAAAAAAACACATTGCTAACCCCAAAAGGTAAAGCAAACACATTTTCCACAGAAAAAAAGGCTTTTCAATTTGAAGCAACTTTTAAACTGAAAGGTGGAAAAAAAGTGCTCTCACTTAAATGCACAATACTCTTTCAAAGACGGTCCATTAAAAAAAACAAAACTCCAAAAAGGGTTTTAAAAATTAACTTTTTTCCCCCGGAACCCCATTTTTTTTTTAAAAGGTTGTTATTTTGAATTTTAAAAACCTTTTTTTTTTAAAAACAGGCGACAAACCCCCCAAATGGGGGGAAAGGTATCTTTGCCCAGGGGCCCCAAAGGGAAACAACACAAAAGGGCCCTTTTCCCAATCCCTCCCAAAAACCCCCTAAAAGGGAAAAAAGGGGCCCCAAATTTTTTGGGGCCCTTTCCTTTGTTTTTTAAAAAAAAAAAAGTGTAAAAAAAAAAAAACTCAAAAAATTAAATTTTTTTCTTTTTTTTAAAAAAAAAAAGGGTTATGAAAACTTTTTATATACCAAAAGGAATGTTGGAACATTAATAATAATTTAACCACCATTTTTGGGTTTTTAAATTTTTTTTAAATAAAAAATAAAAACCCCTTAAGGGTACACCCAATTTTAATATATAATAAAAAAAAGTTTTTATTTTTTTATTTAATAAAATATATATTATTATTTTTTATATAAATATAATACACAACTTATTTTTTTAAACAAAAAAAAAAAATTTAAATTAATAAAATAACAACTTTGGGGATGATAAACACTTAAAATTTTTAAAATTTTAAAAAAATTAATTTTATTAAATTTCAAAAAATATTTAATAAAATAAACTACACCCCCTGAAATTTTTTTAGTTTCTTCTATAATTATTAATTTTAATTTAAAAACACAAAAAAAAAACAACATTTTGGTTTTTTAAAACATTTTTTTTTATTTTATAAAATTTTTTTATTACCACAAAACACACCCCAACAGTTTTGATGAATTTTTAAACAAGTTGTGAACACTGGGGTGGGAATGGTGCCTTCCCAACATACCTTTGCAACACTGTAAGGCCTGACCAGGGTGCCCCACATAACCATGCTTGACATTTTTCTCTGTTCTCCCCCTCTTTCCCGGGTTTTTCCTTTCCCCTTCTAAAAATTTTAAATAAAAATTTATTATATATATATATTTCCAAACCCCCCACACACACACCCCCAACCCCTTATTTTTTTCTTTTTATATATAATATATATATATATTTTTTTTAAATATATATTATTTCCCAAAAAACACCTTTTTTGTGTATGTAATTATATCTTTTTATATATATTTTAATATATATTATTTTTAAAAAAAAAAACCCCAAATGTGTGTGTATTATGTTTTTCTTTTTATTATTTTTTTTATATTTTCCCCCCAAAAAAAATGTTTTTTTTTTCTTATATTTTTTTTTTCACACACACACCTTTGGTGTTTTTTGAATTTTATATATATATATATATATATATATATTCCCCCCCCCCTTTTGTGGGAATTTTCCCCTTTTTTTTTTTATTTTTTTTTTATATTATAACCTCCCACACATATGTGTGTGTTGTTTTTTTCTATTTTAAAATATATATTTTTTTTTCCACAAACCCCCCAGTTATGGTTGGGGTTTTTTCTTTATTTTTTATATATTATATAATATATTATAAATACACAAAACCCGGGGGGGTTTGTTTAAATTTTTAAAATTTTTTTCACACACACACACACAAACACACCCCCCCCCCCTATGTGTGTTAAAAACTTTCAAAAATTAAAAAAAAACAGAGGGGGAAAACTTCAATTTATAAAAAAGACCCTGCAATTTCAAAAAAAAAAGGGCCCTAAACAAAAATTCAAAAAACCATGAAAAAACAGGCAAAGTTAAATTTACATAAAAGCCCTCATTGGGCTGATGTTTTCAAATTTTTAAGGGGTCCTCATTTTCCCTTTAAAATAATAATTTTTACAAAAAATAGACAAATATGTCTTTGTGTGTGTGTTGTCTGCCTATGACATGTTGCCCCAAAAGCTGGGAGGCTTCACCTGTCAGGGGATTGGATATTGGCTAAGGCTCTTGCCCCCCCATAGTCCCTTTTTTAGGCAAGGCTCAAATTCTAAACCTCCCCCTAGAAAACAAAAAGGGGAAAAAAGGGGGGTAATGCTGCTCAATGCCAAGTCTAAATCTCAAAATGCCCCTCGAGGCCCTTCTCAGTATGGAGAACATCGATGTCTGTGCTGTAACTGAAACCTGGTTCAAGGCTCCTGGAGCACCCGGCACTAAGGTTTTATCATATCATCCCCCCAAAGGAAAACAAAAGGGGGGGTGTATCCATATTCAAAAAGGATCCCCACCCTCCAGGTTGGTGGCGTAAGCAAAACCATCCAGGTGCAACTAACCATGGAAAAACTGCTCAAAAATTGTGCATGACAGGCCACCCTCTCAAACTCAGGAAAAAGCCTTCCTGAAGACACTGGAGGGTATAAATGTATCCCCAAACACCATCATATTGGGGACTTCAACTAAAAATAGACTGGGAACCTCAAGCCCTAACTTTCTAGCCCACGGTTCCTGGAGTTCATAAATTCAAATGCCATGGAACAGCTAGTACTGTTAGAGGAGAAAATATACTAGATCTCATTGTCACAAACATGGGGGCAAAATGCTCCACACCGGAAGTATATCCCTCATTGGTGAGATCTGATCATAAACTAATCTCACTGGAAATCCACATCCCCCCCCCCCCCCCAAAAAAAAAAACCATAGTGGAGAACTTCTCTAAAGCAAACTTCACACTACTCAAGACTGGTGTGGTATCCTTCCAGGGCCCTGTGCCCGGAAACCACAACCCAACTCGGGAAACCCTTACAAATGCCTTCTATGAACACCTCCAGGACTGCATGGATCAGGCAATCCCAAATAAAACCAAGACTCTTTCCACAAAGGGCAAACGTCCAGTCTGGTGGACCCCAGCCATTAACAAACTTTACAATAAGAGGAGAAAGCTATTACATGATAGAACAAAATCCATAAAAGGGAAGTCACCCCTGATCATTATTAGTAAAAAATCAGCACTCATAAAATCAACTAAGGCCAATTTTGAGAGAAAAAATTTCCATGGATTCAAGGACAATCATAAGGCCTTTTTTAGCTATTTTGGAACCTGGGTGGAAACTCCCAGATATGCTCAGAATTAGTCCAAAATGATACAAAAATCACTGAACCCACAGACATTGCCAACATACTGGCAGACAGGTTCAGTGCAAACTCACCCCCCTCCCCTAAAGGGAGAAAATATCCCAGGGGGTAGCCTCCCCACATCTCAAATGGGAGGTGAAAGCTGCCCCTCTAAAGCTAAAAACACAGCATCAATGGGACGGATGGTGTCCCGGGTGTGTGCTACAGCTAAATGAGGGAAATTTAAACCCCCACATAAGGCAGCTGTTTAATCTCACCTTACCACAGGATCGTGCCCAAGGGGGCTCGGCAACTTGGGCCCACTCCACAAAGGGCCCAGGACCCTGGGAATTGCCCCATAAGCAACAAGTCTAGTCTGCAAAGCTATGGGAGGATCATAATGGAGCTCATAAACAAAGATATAGGGGGCTTGCAGACATTGGACCCGACCCAGTTTGGCTTTGTCAAGGGAAGATCATGCCTTTTTAACTTGGTGACTTCGAAAAGTCACCAAGGCCATTGATGAGGAAAGGCAGTCCATACAGCCTACCTTGACCTTGCAAGGGCACAATACCCCACTTTTTTTGAAAAACTTTCCAGCAAATGTAAACCCATATGTCACAAGATGGGTTGCAAACTGGCTTAAGGACAGAACCCACAGGGTTAGAGTTGCTGGCGTGTCAGACTCCCAAACGGTCACAAGTGGTGTCCCACAGTGGGGCCTTGGCCCCCATTGTTTGGCCATTTTAAAATACAGGCCAACATGGGAGGACTTTTGACAAAGTTTGCAGATGACTGCAAACTGGGGCCCTAGTGGAAAGTGCATCGGACACGGATATCCTTCAACAGAAGGGACTCCACTTGAAACAGATAGCTGGTGCCAGAGCCATTACAAGTTGCATAAAAATGTATGGTATTTTGGGAAAAACAAGGTAACTTAAGCTTCTATATAGGTGGCATTAAGCTGCAGAAAGAGGTTATCATGGACCTGGGGACCCAGGTTGACAGTAGCCTTTCTTTTGACATGGTACTTCCAAATAGGTTAGAAAGACGCTTTCTACATTTCGCACAATCATGAAGGTTGCACATCCAGAATCTGGTACAGGGTGTTGGGCTGCTTTTCTTCACTTATCAGACCAATGATGAAATTTTGGCCATTTGGATGTATCACCGAGCATGCAACAATTGGAAGACCAAAAAGTTTCCTCACCAAAGGACAAGGACTCCAAAATCACTCATATATGCTGCAGATTGAAGAAACTCCAGCTTTATTCAATTAAAAGCGTCATCAGAAGTGACATGCGTACTGTGACCATGTCCAACCCGGAATTAATGGACATGCTCCCACCTCAAATCTACATCCAACAAAACCCTTCTAAGAACAGCGACTTAAAAGAGCATAACGGATATAGAAATAGGGCGTACGGAATAGATTTATCACTCTAGAACTCCTTATGCTGTAGGAACAAAATCCCGGATGGACATGTGGGCAGAGCACCGCTGGCTCTGTTCAAGAGAAATCTTGACCTGTGGATGTTGAGGTAGCCTGGTTTACCTGGAATCATCTCGCTCGCTGGTGAAACACGACAAACTAATGGCACAGTATTTTTTCATATAAGGGGTAAGCCCCAAAAAATTGGCTTTTAAATGCCTTAGGGGAGATAGCCTAGTATAAACCTATGAACCTTTTCCCCAAAAAAAAAAAAAAGTTTTTTATAATAAATGTAATGTTTTACACTGCTGCAGTCATACACTTGGGGGATCCCCGCAGGGTAATTGGCCCGGGTTTCTTTTTGGGGGCTGCCCTTTTCCCCGGGAAAGGAGAAAAATGCAAACCCCTTTTTTTAGTTTTTTTTGAGATGTGGGGGGTTGGCAATGAAAATTAAAAAACTAAAAAGAAAAAAATCAAAAACTTTATGTTCCAGTATTTCCCTTAGAAATGAACCAGGGGAAATCAGCAGTAAAAAGGGAGGGATTGGAGGACACTGAACCACTTTTGGTAGGTAAAAAATGTATATGTTTCTGTTCACTGCTGATATCCTTTTAATCCCCAAAACAGATATTTGGCGGGTTTTAAGGATTATTTAAGGCCCCGAGCTGCTCAAAGAGTTATTTAAGAAAAGGAGTGGTAAGTTTTTGGGGTTGTGCTCCAAGGCGCTTAAAAATTTTTAGGCCCTCTGAGGGAGGCAGTTGAATGGTGTTCCCTGGTGGAATGAGAAATGGAGGTGGTTTTTATGGGGTTTTTAGAAAAGTTGCAACCATCCATTTTTAAAAATTTGTTTTGAAATGGTTTTCCCGGGGCCTGAGCTTGTCCAAAAATTCTCATTTTCGAAAGCTTTGGTTTTGCCAGAAGCTAACGCCCTTTGAAGAATGCATAGTCTTCCTTTTTTTTGGTTTGGTAAAAATTTGGGGTGAAAAGTTTGGTTTGAGCCCCAGATAATTTGATAAAATAGGGTTTTTTCACCCTTTTTTAAATGGGAAAGGTTCCCTGCCATTGTGCCGTAAATTTGCTCTTCTTTTTATTCCGGGCAGAGAGTTTTAAAGTATATTTTAATTTTCAGCTGGAAAAGGAGGAAAAATTTTCCAAACGTTGAGGTCCCTTGGAGTTGGGGCTCTATGGGGGCTTATGTTTTGCCCCTCTGGGTATTTTAAAGGGATTAAAAATTGGGGTCCGTGTTGTAATGGCAGGTGTTCTTGGAGGAAAGGGGCCTTTTTCCCGATCTAGTTAAGTTGTTCAGGAAAGTTTGGGGGAAAAAGGGGGAAGGCTGTGGGTTGGGTTAGGCACAAATTTTCCTTTATAATAGGTTTCCGGTCAGGCCTTTGGCCCCCAGAATGACACCTAACACTTTGGAGAGGTTTGTTGCCCACTGGAATCTTCCTGCAGCTAGGTTTAACTTTGCTGGCTGTTGTAGTTGTTTGTTTAGCAGCAATTGGGATTTGAGGAAAATAGGGGGGTTTTTTTCAAAAATTGGGGCCCGTGTTGGCCATCTTCTAGGACATTTTGGTCTTTGCCTGGCTTTTTGAATATTTGGGAGGGGGTAGGGTGGGAAAGATTTTTGGGTTTCCACTAAAGAGGGGTCCCCTTTCCTGCTTGTGGAGGTAACCCCTTTTGGGGTTTTTGTAGTGGCAGTTCTTGGGGAGCAAAAAGTTTGTTCTTTTCTGTGTTTTCACTAATATTTTTTCAATTCCCATTTTGGGGTCCTTGTTTCTGTTAAGGTCTCCAGTGTTTTTTCCCTGGCAGGAATTTGTGCAGGAAATTTGTTTTTTTGCTGGTTCCCCAAAGGCAGGCGTTTCAGAGGGGGGGGGAGTGATGCCCCGCTTGTTTAGTAACCCCCTGGTTTTGTCTTTTGAATAGTTGTCCTGGTCAAGGTTTGAAAGCTTAAGGGAGAAGCTGCATCCTTTTGATTGATGTAAATGTTTGTTCGGGGCCACTTGCCCTGAAACATTTCCTGCCTTGCTCCCCAGGGTAAACCTCATTGTTTCATGTTTGTGGGTGTTTGTTGAGGCTTCCCTTGTTGGGGGCAATTGGGCCCTTAAACCCTTTGGGGAAGGAAAGTGGAAATGTTTAAACTTTGACATGTTGAGACCCATTTGGGCCTTTGTTTTCATATGCATTGGATAGGAAAAAATTTCAAAATCCTTCCCAAGGCCCGCAGAATTTTTTTGCAGGGAGTTTGGGTCTTGGCCTTTAAAGTTGGCGTTTCCTTCTTTCTGGTGTGAATAAGCCTTGGGGTTGTGTTCAACTACCCGGAATTTAACCCCTTTGAGGCCTGTTTTGATTTTTTTTTTGTTTCTGTTACCCCAGGCAACTTAAAACTTTTTCAAATGCCAATCTTTAAAAATTTCCTTGCCTTCTTAATCACATCTCCAGGTAATAAAATTTTTCCTTTCTGTCTGAAAATGTTCTTCCAGGGACTTTTGAAGACCCTGGGTGCAGGAAGCCAAAGGGGGTCAAAATTGGGATGCTTCCACTTGAACTGAGGTATCCTGCATTTTTTATAGGGACATCGGAGCCCTTTTGGGGGCCCAATTAGACCCAAGCTTTTTGCCCGATGGGAAAAGCTCTGTAGTGCAACATTTTTTTCATCCAGTAAATTTTAGAGGGAAAAAGATCCGAAAGGGCCTCCCTTTGTCCCTGGGAAAACCAGAAAGGTTTATAAAACCTTGCCGCCCGTGATGGTCCTTTTTAATAGTTATATTATGAGTGCTGAATTTGTTTTACCTCTGCCCCTTGTTTGGGGCAGATTTGGATTCCTTTTAACCCTTGGCGATGTGAAATGGAACCGAAACCGGCAATTTTGGGAAACCCCTTTTTCTTTGGGCAAGCCAAGTGAAGAAAAGTGCCATTTTCCTCCCAAGGGGCGCCAAGGGAAAAATTTGTTTGGCGCTGTGGAAGCTTTGGGGTCAATGGTTGGGGCCTGCTTCCCCTTTTTTGGTAGAAATTTCGAGGCCTTAAGGACCCTTTGGTTGCCCTCCTCTTTGGGAAGTACTTCCTTTATCTTTTAATTAAAACCAATTTTATTAAATTTCTCTAAAACTGGGGGGAACCGTAAGTCCTTTACCGTTTATGTTTTCCTACCCCCTTTTCTTTAAATTTCCTCCTTCTCTCCATCCCGGGAAAGGTGCTCCCAAAAGCAACATGAGGAAATGTTCTTTTAAAACAGTTTCTAAACAAACCCGTAACTTTTGAGGAGGTCAAAAAATCAAAAAATTTCAAAGTATGCCCATTGAGGCAGCAAAAATTGCATTTCTTTAAAAATTGAAAGGATCTAACGGAAATTTTTTTTCAAAGAATAAAAATTCTTAATTTTTTATTTGGTTTAACTCTATTGTGGGGGGGGGGGGGGGGGGGGGGGGGGGGGGGGGGGGGGGGGGGGGGGGGGGGGGGGGGGGGGGGTGGGGGGGGGGGGGGGGGGGGGGGGGGGGGGGGGGGGGGGGGGGGGGGGGGGGGGGGTTGGGCCCAAGGGATTTGGGGGGGCCCCCCAAAAAAAAAAAAGGGGGGGGAAAAGGAAATTATTAAGACCAACAAAAAAAAACCGGGGGAAAAAGGGCAAACAAAAAAAAAACCGGTGGGGGAGAGGAATTTAAAAAAGGAATTTACGATTTTTCAGGGGGAAAATGAAAAATTCCCCCCAGG
>NC_056736.1:600672764-600749477 GCF_019279795.1 Protopterus annectens
TATTATGACCGGATCCATTTGGGGCAAGAAAGAACAATCTTTTTTTACCTACTGCCACACAAGCTTCTTGTAACTGAAAAAAAGACGAAAGACACCACAATTACACATATGGCATTGAAGAAGTAAGCAATCTGTGTTCCGCTTCTAGTAACTGACGAAAAACCGAAACACACAACAGTTACATTGCTACGGTGGTCAGAACAAGACTGTCTAAGGCAAGAAAGCACGATCGCTTTTTTTAAATATCCACACGAGTAAATGTCATTAGTTTTTTTGCGGTTCAATTGCCTTTGCCCCTTCTGTTTTGCTAAAAACAAATTAAACAACTGACAAAACTTAATAAAAATAAAATAAATCACCAGCAAAAAGATGATGTACCTACCCAATGAAGATTACAAGATGCCACAAGAGGTAAATGCAGGAAAGCGGTAAATGAACCAAGCAGCGACCAGGGAACACAAAGTTTAAGTCGCGTTGAGATTAGGATGCAAAACACCATTGCAACCACTAGATATACAGGATGTCTCCAGCTATCTGATACTGTGGGTGGGATTTAGGATGACGCGATGAAATGGGTGTTGCTTTGTTTGGATTTACAGTGGACCCGAATTTTAAACTCTGGCATTGTCCCTTTAAGGTATGCAGGGTTTCCCCAAAGAAAAAATCCTCTGGGGGGAGAGGCAGAAGGAATGGATTCCTCTGCATCAGAATCCTCATATGTGGAGAGGGGCTTCATGTCTTCATAGTCATAGTCATCAGATTCATCTGACTCTTGTTCATACAAAACTACTGGAGACTGATCTCTTTTCCTTTTTGAGGGAGTGACTTAGCTTCCCCTAATCAGCATGATAAGGTCCTCTGCCATCTTAAGCATTTGAGACGGAGACAAGGGAGCAGGCGCCTGAAAATGGGTAGTCGGTTCCTTGGGTGTGGGCTTGAGGAACTCAGTTGTTTTCGAAATGATGGACGCCATGAAAGAAAGTGTCAGTTTATGTCAGGATTTGGTGTTGCAAAGGACTTTCTCGGAAGCTGGTACCTGTACAGCGGCTCCAGACCCATGCAAGGTAGAGACAACTGCACGATCCTTAGATGAAGAAGAGTTCTGCGGCATACCAGACTCGAAAGAGTCTCAGTAGAGGCCTGCGAATTAATTGAAATGGGCATCAGGGGCTGTGAAAGCACCTACTGAGTTCTGTAGGACTGACGACCAGCTTAACAGAAGCGTCATCGGAAGGTTTGGCCCTGTGCGGTCTCTCTCTATCTTTATGGGGTTTTTTTCAGAAGATCTGCTGTCGGATGGCTTCCCGAAGCCATATCGGAATTAGAGGACTGTAAACGGAAATATCTGGCTACAATAAAGGCCCGACGATGTATAGTTCTGGCATTAAACAAAGTACAGAAGCGACAACAAGGGACGTCGTGATCTGGGCCTAGACAAGTGATGCAGTAAGAGTGGAAGTCCCGGTGTGGTATTTGCTTTCCACAGTCGAGACAATTAACTTTTTCTGACACAGGTTAGTGCAAGAAAAAAGGATCCCCAACGGGGTACTTAGCTTTCGAAGACTGCAACTTCAATTCGGAAATGAAACTCGGGTAGCGACAGACCAGCACTCGTGCGAACTGCTTCTGCTTCGGGCTCCACGGCAAGAAAGACTGATGCAATGGCGTTGGATGCCTTCCTTTATACCACTCACGACCTGATGTCAGTCCTCAAGCAACAGCAACCGATGCAGAAATACTAAGTCTCTGGTATTCATGCCAGCCGAGGGCTACCCTGGCAGGGATAACACAAATGTGATGACTGTAACAGTGAAACACGAAGAAAGTACAGTTTTGTACCTACCATAAATGTAGATGTCCGATAGGAATGCATCTGCAGTCCTTACAAATGGGTTGTCCTGTCGTCAGGCAGCCCTTCGGTCGGCCGGATTCCAAAGTCTGGGTCTGGCCTCGGCTGGTGTCGCACTTCACCCGACGTCATAGCTGCAGTTATTCGGGTATAAAGGCATCAGCCGACGCCATTTTCCTCAGTGTTTCTTGCCCCAGATGCCAGGTGCCCTCTTGGAAGGCTAAATTTGGATAAATGCCAATGATTCCAAATAGTAGAAACAAACACAAAAATAAGCATGTATGTACATATATACAAACAAATACACCATAATAGATCCCCCCCAAGCTAGCTGAAGGCTGGCAAATACCCTAGGAGTACCTCAGAGGGGAAGGTGGGTGGGTAATCCTGACTGCAGATGCATTCCTATCGGACATCTACATTTATGGTAGGTACAAAACTGTACTATGTCCTTCAAGGATGCATCTGCAGTCCTTACAAATGGGTAGAATACCATAGCTAAACAAGGGGAGGAGGAAAGTGTAGTGATTATGGTGTAGCTAGGATCCCTTGCAAAACAGCAGTGGCAAAACCTGCTCGGGATCTAGAGTATAAAGGTAAATTGTAATGCTTGGCAAATGTATGCACGGAGGTCCAAGTAGCAGCCTCTATTAATGTCCTTGGTAGCCACTCCTCGTAAGAAAGCTGTGGTAGTGGCTGTAGCCCTTGTGGAGTGAGGCCTGATGTTCTCTGGAGTTTTCTTTCCATGGTAGGAGTAACAAAATCTAATGCAATTTCCTATCCATTTGGAGATTGTCTGTTTTGAAATTGGTTTTCCCTCCTTTCCTATGGCATATGCTACCAGAAGCTGGTCAGTTTTTCTATTGGACTTAGTCCTGTCCAGGTAGTAGCGTAACTGCCTGTGTACATCCAAGGTATGCAAAAGTCTTTCTCCCCTGTTCTGTGGGTTTGGGAAGACTGTAGGTAGGTGGATAGCCTGATTTAATGACACTCTGGATACCACCTTAGGCATAAATGTAGGATTTGTTCTCATGGACACTCTATCTTGATGGAAGATCAGGAAGGGTTGTACTGCCATTAATGCCTGTAGTTCAGAGACCCTTCTTGCTGAAGTTATTGCCAGCAGGAAAGCAGTCTTCCAGGATAAGTATTGTAATTCTGCTGTTGCTGCTGGTTCGAAAGGAGGAAGTGTCAATTTTCTAGCACAAAGTTCAAGTCCCATGCTGGCAATGGAGGTTTCCTGGGAGGTTTTACATTTTTAATTCCTCTCAGAAACTGTCTGAGCAGGGGATGAGAGAAGACAGGAGGATCCAAGCTATATTGTGCTGAAATAGCTGATGCATGTATCTTGATGGAAGAATAGGACAGGCCTGTGTGGAAGAGCTCTGCCAAGTACTCCAGGATGTTGGCCATGTTTACCAGAGTCACATCTTCTCCTTTGCAGTACTCCAAATGAGATATCTTTTCCATTTTGCTGCATAATTCTTTCTTGTTGAAGGTCTGCGCCTCCAGGATTATGTCTTTAACCCTTTGGGATAAGTTTGGGTTAATTGCTGTTATGTAATGTTCCAGGCAGTTAGCTGCAGAGTTTTCAGGTTTGGATGCAGGATGTTGTAGTTGTTCTGTGTTAACAGTAATGGGATCGGGTAGTGTCCATATTTGTTCCCGAGACATGCTCCTCAGCAATGGGTACCAATGTTGTCTTGGCCAGTCTGGAGCTATCAGAATGAACCTTGGGCGGTCCTCTTTGATCTTCAGAAGCACCTTGTGCAACAAAGGAAGTGGTGGAAATGCGTATGCTGGCAGGTTTTCCAACTGAAAGATAGAGTCCACCTTGCAAGCAAGTGGGTGGTACGTCCTTGTGCAGAATTTCTTTAGCTGGTGATTGAATGGGGATGCAAACAAGTCTATTTGTGGTAATCCCCATTCCCTTGTGATGGCTTTGAAGATGTCCGGATGAAGCATCCATTCGTGGGCATCTGTGGTTGTTCTGCTTAATATGTCTGCTAGAATGTTTTCTTTTCCGGGTACAAAAATTGCTTGTAACTGAATGTTGTAGCTCAGGGCCACATCCCATAGGTCCAGTGCCAACCGGCATAGAGGATATGAATGGGTGCCCCCCTGTTTGTTGATGTACCACATAACTGTGGTGTTGTCTGTCCTTATCATCAACTGACCTTCTTGGAGAAATGGTCTGAATGACTGGATTGCCAATTTTACTGCCAGCATTTCCTTTAGATTTATGTGTAGGCGCAGCTGGTCTTGAGTCCATAAACCTTGTATGCACTTGCCCTGCATGTGTGCTCCCCAACCGAGGTCTGAGGCATCTGTCGTGATGGTTTGGCTTGGTTGGCTGTTGCAGAAGGGCAATCCTGTGTTTGATTGACAGGCCTGAGCCCACCATAGGAACTCTTGTTTCAGGCATGGGATTATTGGGATTTTGGTTTCTAGGCTGTGCTTGTGTTGGGACCACAAATTCCTTAGGTACCACTGTAGCTTTCTCATATGCAGTCTGGCATGAGGGACCAGAATTATGCAGGATGCCATGAAGCCTAGAGCTTGCAGTACTTTTCTTCCAGTTAGGTGGTTCTGCTTTGTTAATGCCAAGAAGTAGAGAGGTAGTTGCTCTTGCTTTTCTGCAGTTAGGAATGCCATTTGTTTTGATGTGTCCAGCTCTGCACCCAGAAAGGTTATTCTTTGGGATGGAATCAGCCTTGACTTTTTTATATTGACTGTATATCCCAAGGCTTGCAGCAGGAAAATGACTCTTTGTAAGTCTTCTGCTAGCTTGCTTTTGTTGTCCGCTTGTATCAGGCAGTCGTCCAGGTAGGGATAAATTTGGATTCCCTGAAGTCTGCAATGAGCGATTACTGATGCCAGGCATTTCGTGAACACTCTGGGCGCAGTAGATAAGCCAAAGGGCAATGCTGAAAATTGATAATGCTCTGATCCTGCAAGAAATCTGAGGTATCTTCTGCAAATTGGTCTTATGGGGACGTGCAGGTATGCCTCCTTGAGATCTAGAGTTACCAGCCAAGACTCCTTGCCCAGCATGGGAAGAAGCTGCTGTAGGGTCAGCATTTTGAATTTTGGAACAATAAGGAATGTGTTTAAAGCGGACAGGTCTAGAATGGGTCTCAATTTGTTTTCTTTTCTTGGTACCAGGAAGAGTCTGGAGTAAAATCCCTTTCCTTGCTCCATAGATGGTACCCTTTCCACAGCTCTCATTCTTAATAGCTGAGATATTTGTTTTAGAGCTTCTGTCCTTTGAGTAGGTGGTAGGTTTGGCATTCCTCTCTTCCCTGGTAGAGTATGGAAATGGAACTTGTAACCTTGGTCTATAGTTTGCAAAATCCATTTTTCCCTTGTGATGCAATGCCAGTTTGAGAATAAGGTTAGTTTTCCGCCTAAGGGTGCTTCTAGTTGTTCCCTGGTAGGCGGTGCCACTGTCAAGTCACTGTGATTGAGTTGTTGTAGTGGTGGTGGCTGCGTCTGTGCCTCGCTGGTTGTTACCTTGCCATTGGCGTCCCCTGTAGGCACCCCTGGATTGGTTTCTGCCTCTTGAACGCCTATTCCTGCCTCTCTGAGCCTTAGAGGAGTCCGGAAAGGACCAATTCTTGGAGGGCCAGTTCCTGCTAAACCTTGGAGGTTGAACCTGTAAGAAATCTTTCACCGTTTGTACAGATTTCGCCTTCTCTTCCATCTTTTTTAGCACCTGCTGAGCAGGGGAACCAAATAAATTGACCTTGTCCATGGGTGCATCCAAAAGCTTTGATTTGACATGGTCTGGTAATGCCTGTTCTTTCAACCATGCATGTCTCCTGATAACTGTGCCAGTCATGGCTGATCTAAAGGAAGCCTCCAGTGCATCACAGCCACATTTTAAAGAATGGTTACTAACCTGCTGTATGTTATGTACCATTTCCTGAACATATTTTTTATCTAAAGATTCTTCAGAGGAAAGCTTTTTAGTTAACTGGTCAAGCATAAACTCCTGATATTGAATCATATGAAATTGGCAGTTCAAAGCCCTAGCTGACAAGGTAGCAGGAGTGTAAACTTTTTTACCCCATCTCTCTAAGGACCTGGATTCCCTTTCAGAGGGGAGTGGGTTTTTAGTAGAAGTAGCAGCTACAGCTTTAGGGCCCTGGGCGATGGTCTCTGGATCTGCAAATGAGCCTTGTATAAATGGTGATGAGTGTCCGGGACCCTGTAGAACCTATCGGGCTTAGCAGGAGCCGGAGGTAATGAATCAGGAGCAGTGCAAGCATCATTAAATGCATCATCTACAACAGAAAGAACTGGAGGTATAGCTAAAGGCCTATGTTGTGGCAAATGTAGAAAGGTTCTAAGCCTTTTTCTGGAGTCTGAGAAATCTTGGCCCTGCCACTGAAATTGTTCCCTCATAGCATGCAAGGTTTCCCCAAAGGAAAATTCCTCAGGTGGAGAGGCTGAAGGAATGGACTCTTCAGCATCAGAGTCTTCGTAAGGAGAATAAGAAGCCTCAGGAAGGTCTGTATGTTCTGATTCATCAGAGGAATCATCAGTGGATACTCTAGGTCTCTTTTCTGGAGGAGGGAGAGAGGACCTGTCTGGATGAGGCTGGGATCCACGAATTAAAGAAATTAAATCCTCAGCCAAAGATAGCATATGCGAGCTAGTGCTGGGCCTGTGTGAGGGGGGTTTGGCAGGCACAGATTTTGAAGCTTTGGCTGCTTTAGCCCTGGCAAAGGCCTTAATAGACATGGCTGCAGGAGGCCTAGCAGCTCCACGTGCAGGGGTTGAAATATCCAGGGGAATTGTGTCTGATAATTCCTGAGAAACCGCAACAGAAGGCTGGATTTCAGTAGCAGATTCTACCAGGTTAGAGGAGGCCTCGGTAGAAGGCATGGTTTCGGCTGGAGAAAGAACCGCTTGCTCGGTTTCGGCCGAAACCGAGACACTCGCGGTTTGCTTAATCGCAGTTTCGGCCGAGACTGCGGACCGCGAGTGTCGGTCCTTTTCTTTTCGTTTTTTGGAAATTTGCATTGTCGGAGGATCCGACGGCATAATGTAGGCAAAATCAGAGCCGAAAATTTGTTCAGCAAACTCCGACCGACGTCTAAGCGTCAGTCGGTTAAAAGAAGCGCAGGCTAGACAAGCTGCTACGTCGTGGTCTGGGCCTAAGCAATGTATACAGTAGGAGTGGAAATCTTTATGAGGTATTTGTTTCCCACAAGATAAACAGTTATTCACTTTCTCTGACATCGGCTGAGGCAAGAAAGAGTCCCCAATGGGGTACTTAGCTTTTTAGAAGTCTTCGAAGTAGTATTCGGTAGTAGTAATCTCTGGATCTGACCGACCGGCACTTGCGAACAGCTTCTGCTTCGGGCGCCACGCGGGAAGAAAGACTGCGGAAAATGGCGTCGGCTGATGCCTTTATACCCGAATAACTGCAGCTATGACGTCGGGTGAAGTGCGACACCAGCCGAGGCCAGACCCAGACTTTGGAATCCGGCCGACCGAAGGGCTGCCTGACGACAGGACAACCCATTTGTAAGGACTGCAGATGCATCCTTGAAGGACATCATCTACTTAACTCCACATTCGCCATCCAGCTCAAACCCAGAAATGAATGCAGCTATATTATCTTTTTTTTGCCAGATTAGGAAGTGAACTCTGCTACCTCATCCTGGTCTGAAGTAAACTCAAGTGATTCTTCTTCAACATTGACAGTGTTTTTTTCTTTCACAATGAATCTGCAATAGTAGATTCAAAAGCTTTTTGGATAAAGCAATGCCTATTTCAGTAACTGAATAAAATTAATTTACAAAGTCATTTCCTGTCAATGCTTTTGGTCGAAGATTTTAAGTGATAGATTTCGTATGAACCGTGAACAAACAATTCAACATCATTGTTTGCATTTTTTTTTTCAAAACCCTCTCCAGCCTTATCATGCTTGTTTTTCTTATGGACCAGTCGTGCTGCTGTAATTTTCATCATTTCATCCTGTTTGTTTTTGCCTTCCAGAACAATAAGTGTGTTATCAACTGCAACCATTGCAACTGTAAGTACTGAATCATTTCTTGACTTAGTGTCAGCAATTGCTGGCTTTGTGAGCATATACCTACTACACATAAGGGTATTCCGTTGGTTCGTATACGAATGACTGATTCAGAGCTTGATATTGTATTTTGTTTAATTTTTCTTGCTAAAATTTGAGTAAACATGCTTCCATGCCCTTTACAGTAATGTTACTTCAACTATGAATGACTGTTAAAGGACATGTTTGCTACCATAAAAATGGAACACTTTGTTGAAAATAGTGTTTGCAACTTCACCTGAAGAATTTATAACGGGGCTGGAGGACAGAGCATGGCAGCATTACATAAATATTTCTACATTTATGGAAATCAAGATTATACCTGGTTAACTACAGACTAGTCTGGTGGTTAAGTTGGTTGTTTTTAGTCCAGCTATACAACCATACAGCAGTTTTACCTGAAGGAAAGATTCATAATGCACACCACAGGACAGACACTAAAGCCATTTCAAATTTCAAACCTAGATAGAAAAATAGATGCCTTTAAGGTTTATCATTATACTGTACAAAAGACTACTTTTTAAGGAATTGCTCACATGGATCTTTGCGATGGAGTCATTTCTGGAACAGGAATTATACCTGCTTATGGGGCAGTGAAGTCAATACGGAAGCTTAGGAAGTTATCTAAACTCTAAGAAATTTTGAATAATTCCACCTTTGCGTCCATTAATTTGATTACTCAGGAATTTACCACAATTTGCAGTGCTATAAAACCTCATGGCACTTGATTTCACTCTTGCTTCTAAAGGGAGTACACGCACTCTCATCAAAACGGAGTGCTGCTCTTTTATTCCTGCTATTACTGGTGCCATTCGTAGTCACCTAGAAATCATTCAGAAAGTTGAACATCTTTCACATGCTAAAGAAGCTGATAGTTACCAATGGGCATGTTTAAGTACTCTTTTCTCCAGATGGGGAGGAGGCATTTCTTCATATGCATACCTATTATAATCTTATTGATAGGCCTAATTTTCTTCATGGTAAAAGTTTGCATTTTAAAGTTATTACAATCCAGAAAGAATGTTACACTCCAAATGCATAAAGTTGAATCAATATCACTAACCACAATTGAGAAGACTCATACTACAGTAGATGAAGAAAATAAAGTACTGCAAGATTTTATTAAAATACATGACAAAATATACAAGGGTTCAAAGGAATGTGAAAAATAAATGTAGAGCTAGAGAAACATAGGGATTTTTTTATTTCTAACAAGACAATATTTTTGAAATGACTGTATAAAAACTGTTCATGTCAGGGCCAAAAGAAAGTGCATGTGAAGAGTGTCTGATAGCAATTGAAGTGTCCTTTCATTTGAAGTTCTGTGATCACTGTCCAGTCATAAAGTACTATGATGATTTGAGTGATGCTTTACACATCAGATGGGGGAATGTGAAGTGTGAAGCATACAAAGAAGTAAAAAAAAAAAAAAAAATAGTGTGTGTATTTCATTTTAATATGCTTTCATAAATACATGAATTTCTGAGTGTTTTTCAGCCTATCTCTGGTGATTTACTTCCTGACAAATACTGGAAACTGCCATTATGGCAGAAATGTAGAAAGTTCTATTCTTTGAAAAAAGTTCTATTATAAAATTCATATCTAACATGGAAGTCAAACAAGGAGTCAGAAGATCTTACATAGCAATATTAATGTTTTAGTGTTCATTTTTAATTGGTCAGTGGTTGTTTTAAGACTGTTACAGTAATGCAGTTTTTAATCAGAAAAGGTATTAAGAATGTATGAGGAGTTCTGAGTAATCTTATCCCAAAAGTTGAAGAACAAAGAATGACTTCCTCTGAGGTAAGTTGGAGACAAACATGGAGTTGGGGTAGGTTTTGAGGATGGAGAGGGTGGGGGAGCTGCTGAATAAAGTCACAGCGGCACACTTCCAGCTGCTGTATCCTTAGAACCCCCCCCCAGTCTAGAGTGTTGGTCAATTTGCCACTTTCTTTGATACCTGGGCCTTTTCATTTCTGGAGCTTTGGGCTTTATCTGCTTTGAGACGGAAGGGACAGGCCTTGCTAGGGATATTTCTACTGTATCTAGGAGTAGGGGAAATGCAGAACTCCTTGCGGGACTTTGTGGTCTTCCCCCTTCTTATCCAGTCTTTCGAAATACCTTTTCAGCAGGGGGTTGAAAGGAAAACTCCTTATCCAAGTGGCATTAAGGAGCTCTGCTTTAGCATGATCTAACAGAAGGCAGTGTCCTCACTCATGTATACCTCCTTGTAACACACCCCATAGCATCCACCCTACGTGATGCATCCAATGCATCATTGACACACTTAAGAGAAGGTCTAGACCCCTGAAGGCCAACACTAACATTCTGAGTCTTTTTTTGTAGGTCTTTATCTTGTATCCTCTCTCTGCTGTAGACTTGATTTATTCTTCTTGTGGTTATTTAAGCATGTGAAAAAGGCAGTTCAGAGTACTCATGGCCAAGACAGCTTCTGAGGAAGTATGTTAAAGTTTAATACAGACAAAGACATTTAACTTGTACTCTGGTTCATTGTATTAAATAGTGTATTAAGCCTTTTTATCACCTACGTTCTCTGTTCCATAGTAACAATACAGTTATTAGCTTTGGTTTCTGTCTTGGCATTTTCATTTCTGTCTTGACATTTTCATGGTTGACAAACAATTTTGTTCTTGACAGTATTTTTATAAAACATGACATATATTGCGTGTTGTATAGTAAAGCATTTTCGTTATTTTTGCACATTATATTGAGACTAAAGTAAAAGGTGCCTTGTTTTTCCTTCTTTCTTTCTTGTTTAGTTTTAAGAAATGCAGGAAATGCAATGTAAAAGGATTAGAAAGCCTGGACAAAGGCATGTTTAAGATAACAGCCGTTATTTAGGAGTGTTAAGGGACAACGACAGATTATAAAACTATACAGATCATGATACACGTAAAATTTCCATGCCTTTTTTCTTTTTTTAAACTTTTTACTTTCACACAGGGAAATGACTGGATTAAGACCATTCACTTGATCTAACAAGTTTAAAGTGGAAACAAGTAAATAAAAGCACCGAATGCAGTGAAGTTTTCCTTCAGGCAATAAATGTGCACAGTGCAACAATGAGAAGCTTGCAGCTGAAGGTAACGGTGTATCTGGTTCTCATGTTTCTATGGAGACAAGATGATAAAAGGGCAATTAGAACAGAATACTTTTTTTCTCTCAATGGCTAAAAGATTGTCTTCTGAAAGCATTCAAGTTCTCTACATCTGGGAGAGGAAGACAGACAAGACAAAAACAGACCACACAGTGTAAGTAGAAACACAAACTGTACCATGCATCCTAGCACGGATAACCTCAATTACAGGTCAATTAAAGCCTGAGTGTAGTTGTCAGTCTGGGACAACTCTTCCTATTAACAGAGTTAAACAATTATTTGAAAATATACATAGTTTCATATGTTTGTATTAAGTAAATAGGTTACGAGGGTGTTTGTTTTTTTTTCTTTGAGGTTTTTCATTAATACAAAAAGTCTTTTAAAATGCAACATTGGTTCAAATGGATACAAGAAACAACTGTATAAAATCAACCTGCCAAACATCAGTGTACACATCTAACACAAAAGCTGAAACTAGACATTTTCAAAAAAAAAAGCTGCTATCCATAACAGGTGGGAATAATAACTTCTTATCATAATGGCAGCACTTTCCATATCATCTTTGAACCTAAATAGTTTCACATGTATATACAAAAAAGAATACTGATCTATATAAAAATGCAGAGTGCAAATAGATATGCTACAGGAGACACATTTGGAAAGATATGAACATGTGAATTTGATAAAGAAAGGAGTTCAAGATGGTTATTCAGCAGAATATATGAGACAAAGGAAAAAGGGAGTACTTGTATTGATTGCTAGATGAGCTCCAATAGTGACAGAAAAGGGGAAAAAATATAATCTCAGATGTGTAGTAGTAAGGGGCTACTGGCAAGGGGGGGGGAGTATTACACTGGCATGCATTTATATTCCAATTATGACTGGTACAATGGAGCTTAAGAAAGTTCTGGGAGAAGTAATCAGCTTTCAGCAGAGTATATTACTTCTTGGTGAGGACTGAAATTTGATTTGCAACAGTAAAGATGCATATGGGGAGCCTAGAATGGATATATAACAAAACAGGGTAGATTTTTAAGAAATGTATGAAATGATTTGGTATGGAAGATGAGAACTCAATAGTAGGAGCTTGGAGAGAATTTGTGTGTCATTCCCCAAGATACAAAAATTGGGCTAGGCTAGACAACTTATATTTTTCACAGCAACATGCGCATTTAACTGAAAGTTTTGATAGGCATCCATCAACTATTTCAGATCACGTGCTAATAAGTAAAATACAAATGCAGTGTAATGAAATAAAAATGAGACGCTGGTGCTTCCCCACCTATCTGTTAAACAAAGAGGAATACATGGAATGGGTAGTAGAAATAATTCAGGAGTTATTAGGGAAGATAGAAATATCGTCAGAAAATATAGCTAGGGACGGAATAAAATGAAAGTGGGGTTTAAAAACAGAGAAGAAATAAAAGAAAAGGAAAATATAGTTAAGTAACAAGAGTTATTTAGAGATCCGCAGTGGTGGTGCTGTGGTAGCGTTGTCGCCTCACAGTAAGACGTTGACCGGTTCGACTCTTAGCTAGAGCGTCTTCTGCGTGGAGACATGCATGAATGGTCGTACCTTCGTTGAAGGTTGTGCATTAGGGCTGGCAACTCAGCACGTAAAAATCAACTGCCAATCATTAGTGGACCGGAGTTCCGCTGTGGCGACCCCTAACCGGGAAAAGCCGAAAGACAACCCAACAACAAGAGTTATTTAGAGGGACTGATAAAGGTTAAAATATTGCAGATTAGGAGGAACTCTCAGAACAACAGGAGGCGCAACTACAGAGTGTTAAAGAAAAAAACAAGGGGACTACCTGGATAATAGGCATGTGTTTAGAAAGATCATTGTTAAGCGCCTCTTTCTAATATCTCCAGAGCACAAAAGCTTTTACCACAACACCTCAGGCAACAGAAAGAAAAAAGGGTTGTTGCTAAGCTTAGGGATCATATAACAAGGAAAAATAAGCAGAGAACCTGCAGAGGTATTAGAAATACTTTGGAAATGTTTATGAAAACCTGTATAAAACAGATTTATGTGGAAATCAATAAAAAGTATAAATGGAAAGGTTTATGGAAGAATTAAATATGACAAAGTTAGAAGTAGATGAAGCGCAATTATCAATTATTAACCATTAGGATTGGAAGATAAGAGAAAAATGGCGATGTACAAACCAATCTACAGGAATAGATGGCATTCTTGTGGACATTTGGAGGCTAGGAGGGAAGAAAGTGATAAATATCTGGAAGGTTATAAGAGTATTTTAAAAGGAGGAGAGCTGTGGTGGCTGTAATACCTAAAGACAGTAAAGACCCATCAGATCCAGCTTCATATAGGCCCATTTCAAATTTAAACCATGATAATAATGTGTTAATGGCTAAAAGAATGGCAAAGATGATACCAAAATTAATAGAAATGGATAGATGTGGTTTTGCAGAGGGAAGGCAAACACCTGACATTAATAAAACAAGGATGATCCAGAGGGAAGCAGAATGTAAGAAAATCTGCAATCAGCAGAGTAAGCTCTGATTCTATGAGTAGGGCAGTGAAGCATCTACACTCCCTGACAATACTATTGTTAATTAGGAGGATATATGAGGGATCAGAGGCAAAATTAAAGTGGAGGGGGTTACTCTCTGATGAGTTCTGTTTAACAGAGGAACCAGGCATGGGTGTCCTCTTTCCACCTTATTTGATTATATTTAGAACCACTGGCAAAGAGAAAAAGGGAATCAGAAATTCAAGAATATACTTGGTATGACAATTAAGAAAAGTGTTTATTTTTAATTTGCAACTGATATTATTTTGTACCTGATAAAACCCAAAAAAAACATTTCAATGTTGCAGAACATTCAGAAACAGTTTCAAGTCTTTTTGGGATACAAAATTAAAGAAGATTAAACAAAGGCAATACCTGTAAACAATGTACTCACGCACAAATTGGGTCAGCAATACATATTTATGAGGACATAATAAAATGAAGTACATAGTAGTATGGATTAAAAATGATTTTATGGCAACTAAGGATACTTGGGGAAGACACTAAACAAAGGACAGTACAAATGGTTGTGTGTCTGTTGGAGGAGGAGGAGTCCTCTATTTTGACTGTATGAGTTCTATCAGTGAGCCAATTTGCAAGTCACCTGACAATATATGGGTTGAAACCCAGCTTTAATTTCTCCCAAGTCTTTTGGGCTTCTAATATCATGACAGGAATGCACCCCATTCTTAAGTCAAAGTACGAGTAAGTTTACAAAATGAATATAGTTTCAATCCTTGATGTTAACCAAAAGTGCTCTTCACAGCACCTGTAATGTGCCCAGTAATGACTCCTGCAATTTGTATGAGGTAACATATCTAAATATGAATGTAGATTTTTTTTTTTTATAAGACACATTGCTCCTACTACTAATGAAACTGTCTGGTTAGCTTTCTTCCACACTGCTCTTGTTTCTACCCGCAAACCTTGATATTTTATGACAATTTCTCTCTAAGCAAGACACTGTAGTCACTGGGTGTAGCAATTTCAATGACCAATGATACTTTTGTCTTCTTTCCATGGACAACTATATCTGGTTTTCTTGCATCTATCTTTTGAACTGTTGGTAATAGGTGATCCCATGTGATGTAGACTTCATCATTTTCTATGATGCTTTGTGGTTCATGTTTCCAGCGTTTTTCAGCTACTTCATGTCTGCACAATCCCCAGTGCAACAGTCTTGCCACATTATCATGCATTTCAGTAAACAATCCTTCTGCCATTAGTATGTCACAACCAGCAACAATGTGCGCGACTGTTTCTAATTCTGTTTTACAAAACCTACATTTGTCTGTTTCTCCCAAATGTTCACTGGTGTATGTAAGCCCACTATTTTAAGCCACCAATATAAACCTTTCATCTTTTGGCTTAAATTCACCTCTCCTTAACCATTCTTGCATTCAATCATGATCAACATGAGGTTCTTCCAGAAGTTTTCTATACCTGCAACTATATTTATGCATTTTCCACATTTCTTGCCTTCTCGTCTGATCCTTCACCTTGTATTCCTTTTGTTTTGTTTTTTGAAACATTCAGTTGCTGCCCGATTTTTATCTACTTTTGGTTCGATTTCCACTCCTGCTGAACACCGATATGCTTCTGCTAGACTAAACAGGGAAGTCATCTTAGATTTATTCTCCTCATGTTTCAAAACTTTCACTATGTTTAGATCTCTTGAGGTCAGCAGATGTGTGCAGTCCCACAATTGGAGATTTATACATGTAATCGATTTCAAGGAGGCCCAAAGTTCCTTTGGAACAGGGAATATATAATACTGGTATGCACGGATTTTTAAAAATGATTTGGTGAGCATGAGGCATCCTGCTTGTTCACCTGTCTAATCTATACAACATGTTTTGGGGTCAGTCAGTCGGTCCAAATCTAAGTTAGGACAGGAAGAGCAAATTGGTTTATAGCTTGAATTTTGTTCCTAGATGTCAAAGCTGTTTTTAGGATTAATTTGTCTTCTAAAATATTCCTTACCAAGCTTTAATCACATTAGTTCACGTTTTATTGTTGATCCTTCATCGATTCCCAAATACACACACACATATATATATATATATATATATATATATATATATATATATATATATATACTCCCTCTTGCACAAGTTCTTATATATCACATTCTTGTCCCAAACTGATGTTTTCTTGGTACTGCAGTTTTCCTGCTTTAAAGGTTGCTTTTGCACATTTATCAAGACCAAATGACATTCTTATATCATCTGAAAAAGTTCTGACTACTTGCAGCAGTGCTTTCAGTACCTCATCTGATGAGCTATACAGTTTTCAATCACTGACAAAGAGAGGGTGAGAGGTCTTTACACGTCATTGTTTTCTAGGAGCCAAATTATAGCCATGGCCTAATCTGTTAAGTAGACAGCTTAATGGGTTAAGAGCAAGACAGAATAGCAGCGGTGACAGGGAGTCAACCTGGAATATCCCCCTTTAAATTTTTATCCCTGGAATAATAATTTGTCCTTTATCATCGCTTAATTGCAAAGTGGTTTGCCACTGTTTCATGGTCACTGTAATGTGGTTGATCAGTGCAGGGTGTAGCTTATAAATTTTTAATGTGGAATACTACCAAATACTTTTTTTTGTAGTCAATCCATGCCTTACTTAGATTCTTCCTCTTTTTAGTTTTCCATTATGACTATTTAGCAACAGATGATCCTTTTGTTCCATATGCCTTTCTTTTATTACCCTTTTGTTCTACTGACATGACTGAATTTTCTTCTAAATGACTATAAACTCTGTCGGCATCAATTCCGGTATATAGTTTATACTTTGTCAGAAGCATGTTTTTGGTCTATAATTTTTGGGATAACTTGCAGGTTCACTCTTAAGTACGAGCATTGTTTTTCCTATTAACCAAGTTGGTGTCGGTTCGGGGTATGTATATAAACAGTTCTTACTCATGGATAAATCTTCGTGCAAAGATGTTAATATGTTTAGCCAGAAGTTAGGTACTGCATCTGGACCTGGAAAGTTGGAGGATTTTCTTAACTTTACCTCATTCCTTCCATTTAGCATCTTTGCTATGTTCCACAGGCTAGTCAGATACTTCTCCAAAATGTACCTATTTCTTCTTTTTTGGGTTGTCTTTCAATTCCTTTTGGCTTGCTTCCCAATTCTCTATAGAACTTTTTGGGGTCATCAATAAATTGGTACTTTTCCTTTACAATTATCTGTGTATCTTCTAAGTTTTTATGCCTGTGCTGAGATTTTTAGTTTATTATTTGCAACAGTGCAAGACAGATCCTGATCTGTTATGATGCTGTGCAATGCTTTTATCACGTCTATCTTTCTAAGTATTTTTGTTGATTTGTTCCCTCTTCTACACTCTAACAGTGACACTTGTCTTAATTCCTTTATAGTTTTCTCTACACAATGATTCCATGATGGCATTCAATTTCTCCCCTTCCTTTCCCTTACTACCCTGTGATCTTGTGGTGGAAATTTATCTGTTATTAATTTAGCTGCACAGCAATATATCCCGTTTACTTCTGTTATATCACATGGATCTCTATGGACAGTTCTAATTACTGTGTTCATTTATCAAGCTTCTGACATTTTGGGTTTTATTGACCTTCTGCAGTCTTTCTTTCATTGATCTTAATGCATCTATGTTTATTAAATCAAGAAACTCTTCTATTAGCTCATTTTCTTCTAAACCAAGGGCACATTCTTTGTTCTCTATTTCCTGTAGGTATTCCATACTGAGTTCTATAGCATCTTCCTGTGAAACATTCTCTTCGACTTCATCCTGTGTCATCCATTGCTCTGTCATATGGGAACTCACTGGCCTATCACTCCTCAACATTGACTGCGTCAATAGTTGCCACAGTTTCCTGTTCCTTCCCTTGCTGTCTAGCTTTAAGTGAACGTTTATACTGGTTTTATGTGGAAGGCTCCAAAATATCTTCATATGGCAACTGCCCAGTTGCTTCCTGTTCCACTGGTTTCCCCTTAATCTGGATGTCTATTGCTCTATCCTGTTGTGGTACTTTCAGAGTTAGATTTTCTACACTGAATCCTTCACTTCGCAGGTACTCCATAACCCTCAGTTTCTATTTCTTTAACTTCTCAGTTATTACTCTTTTCTACTTTTCCTCTTTGCCTTCTTACTTTTTGTATTGTAAAGTTTTCCATGTCCAGATTTCTTTGCCTGTATTTCTCTTCAAATATCTTTGGCGCTGTTCTTTTTGTATTGATTTTGCTTTCTGCTTTGCGTAAATATTACATCAGATTAATTCTATTTCTTTCCCATGTCCATATTTCTTCTTCAGATGTCTCTTGATCTTCCTGTTTCTTCTTACTTTGGGGGCTTGTTCCATCATGCTGTGATGTAACCGGTGTTGGACCTTCTACACCAAATATTTCACTTTGCATGCATTCTACAACTTCTTCTATTTTTTGAATTTCTACTTTACTAATCTTTAACCTTTTCTACATTTCTTCGTGATTTTTTTTTGTGAAATTTTCCATATACAGATGCCTTTGCCTGCATTTCTCTTGGAAAATCTTTGTGGCTGCCTTTTTTGTATTGATTAATTTGGCTTTCAACTTTGCATAAATATTGCACTGTATCACATCTCTCTATTTCCCATGTCTATATTTCTTTTTTTATACTTTTCAAAATTCTGTAGGTTTTGTTTTTTTTTTTTATATATTTTTGCCCTTCCTCAGATGCTTCTTTTTCCAAACAGATCAAACTTTCTTAGTCTATATAATGTTTTTCACAAATCTGTTGTATTAGACCCGTGGTAGTGGTGCTGCGGTA
The DNA here is from genome assembly GCF_019279795.1 of Protopterus annectens. Lineage (NCBI taxonomy): Eukaryota > Metazoa > Chordata > Ceratodontiformes > Protopteridae > Protopterus > Protopterus annectens. Next base: position 600,691,140 of record NC_056736.1, read on the forward strand.
GTGTTGTCGCCTCACAGTAAGATGCTGTCCGGTTCGATTTTCAGCTAGAGCGTCTTCTGCATGGAGACCTGCGCGAATGGGCGTACCTTCATTGAAGGTTGTGCGTCAGGGCTGGTAACTCGGCACATAAGAATTAACTACCAATCATTAGCGGACCGGAGTTCCGCTGTGGCGACCCCAAACCGGGAAAAGCCGAAAGACACAACAACAACAACAAATCTGTTGTATTAATGAACACAACTTTTTATTTGAGGCTTCTGACAGTTTTTCTTGTGGAAGTATTTTTCTTTCCTTTAATTTCTTACTTACTATTTTTGTATATCGTGCGTCTGGAAATTCTGGGCTTTTTGCATAACAGTAACAATACATAATTTCTTTCTTATCCTCAATAGTCCACTCAATCGTCTTTATGGCTCTTCTTTGGCCCATCAGCCAGCTGGGTGAGTTTATCAATGATGCCCGAGATGGGGATTGTGTTAAAGGCCTTGGCTAAGTCTAGGTAGGCCGTATGCACAGACTTACCTTCATCTGGGGCTTTGGTGACTGTCTCGAAGAAGTCCACCAAGTTTAACAGGCATGATCTCCCCTTGACAAAGGCAAACTGGGTTGGGATGAGCATTTGGAGATTTCTTCTACCTTTGTTAATAAAATCCATGATGATTCGTTCCATGGCCTTGCAAATAAGGCTGGTTAGGCTAATGAATCTATAGTTCCCAGGGTCCGTGGATGCACCCCCTTTGTGCAAAGGGATGATGGTAGCTATTTTCCATTCTGCTGAGATGAAGCCGGTGTTTAGGATGCGACTGAAAAGTGTGCCCAGTACTGATGCTAATTCCTATTTCAACCCGTGTAGAACACACATGTTGTCTGGTCCCACACAGTCTGCGTTTTTGGCCTTGGAGAGGGCATTTAAGACCTGCTCCTTGGGGGTACTAGGTTGGGGAAAGGTGTTAGGGATGCTTTGGGGTATATGTGGCAGGGACAGAGGAGTGAAGTTTTCACTGAACCTGTTAGCCAGCAGATTTGCTATACTGACAGGTTCTGTATATATAGCATCATTAACAAGTTCAGTGCAAATATGGGCCTTACCTTTGAGGTTACAGATGTAATTAAAGAACACCTTGCGGTTATCCTTAGTTACAGAAGTTAATCTGGATTTGTAGTTAGCTTTGGAGGACTTTACTAGGAGTCTTATTTGCTTGTTTAAGTTGAGGAGGGAGTATTTCCAGTTTTGAGACTGTTCCTTTCTTCTCTTAGACAGCAATTTCTTTCTCCTATTGTATAGCCTATTAATGGCAGTTGTCCACCAGGCAGGTTTGTTTTTCCTTGAAGATCTTGCTTTGGTTCTATCAGGTATGGTAGAGTCAATACAACTGTACAGGCTGCTTACATAAAGCATTGCTGTATAACTCAGCATAGGTGTCTGTTCCATCATTGTGGAGAAGGGCTATGAAGCTATTTATGCCATCATGTGAGAGGCTGGAATTGGTCTTGGAAAAGTTTTTTTTTAGTCTAGTTTTTGCTAAGGGGTGGTCTTGTGTTACAGTTATTTCTAATTAACCTAATTTGTGGCCAGATCTCACCAGGGATGACCACACAATAGTGGTGGTACAGGGGTCCTCCATGTTGGTAAGCACCAGATCCAGGATGTTTGAGCCCCTCGTGGCTGTGTCAACCAACGGGTCCAGGGCATTGGAGTTAATGAAGTCCAGGAATCTTTGGGCAAGTGAGTTAAAACAAGTGTAATTTACCCAGTCAGTGGACGGGTGTTTGGTTGTATTGTGATTGACTCAAGTAAATCCAAGTAGACTTGGTGGATGTCCTGATTCATGGAGGGGGTTCTACAGCTGGCAATGACCTCAAGATGGGTCTTACCTACAAGTCAATTGTACTTGAAATAATTCCAGGGAATTGTGCTGTTTAACCAATCTAGAGGTGTATTTATCTTTAATATTGATACACCACCTTCTTTAGTTCTCATACCTTCAGTTTGTGATCTGAGCGTGTGGAAGGAAATGTAACCTGGTATAGCTGGGGTACTCTTTGTAGCCTTAAACCAGGTCTCAATGACTACACAAATGTGAGCATCTTCCAAGTTGAAGACTAATTCCATAAAGTGCAGTTTCTGGTTTACACTCTTAGCGTTTAGCAGCATAACCTTCAGGTCATTTTTAAAGGGTATGTTTATGTTGGGAATTTTGTTCTTGTGGCAAGACCCTTAGCCGGTAACCAAAACCCCAGGGGTGACAGATGAAGACCATCACGGTCTGTCAAACATGTCATCATCCCAGGCTGACAGATACCAGATCCCCTTTGAATAACACCAAAAATTAAGCCAATTTTTGAAGTCAATCATTTTTTGTTTGTATTGAGGTGTCATCCTAGGCAAAGGTAAAATGCTGCTTAAGGCTAGGGACATAACTGCCTGAGACACATAATAGGAAAGTTCAGTCATGTCTCTCTTCACATAATCCAGTGAGGTACATCTCAAGTTGTTCACACCAACATGGACTATGACGAAGTCATAACAGTGCCTGTTGATGACAGACATGAGTGCATGTGTGATGTGGCAGATCCTGGCATCTCACAGACAGCTGACCATGACCTTTTCCTTATCCAACTTAATAAGAGTTGACATTTGTGTGCCTCACAGTTGAGTCACCTATGACTAAGATATTTGTTTTTGCGTTGGGGCTTGACTGGTGAGACACTGGTGTCTGATACATCGTGTGTACTATGTTCTGCATAGGAGGTATTATGTAAAGTCTGCCTGTGTTTGGGAGGTCTCTGATGTTTAAGTAAGCTTCTTGTAAGGACCTCTGCATATGTAGGTTTACGTGGTGTTGGTTTAATAGATGCAGGAGGTGACGTGTGCATGCTTACAACCTTAGTATCAGATGAACTGACTGGTGAGCGAGAGAGCCTGGATTCTAGGTTCTTGATATAGACTCCTCTCACAAAATTAATTTGTGGGATCTAGAAGTGGGTTGTCAGTGTACATGAGACAACTGCTACACTGCCTCAGGATGCCCATGTCGACCAGGCTGGCTGGAGAAACTGTGGGAAATTGTCCTCCATAACATTAGGTAAGTTGATGGTCAGAAAACAGGGAGAGGACAGGAAGGACCAGGTAAAGTACAGGACATGAGAAATGGATAAAAATACAAAGGGTAAGTGGGTAGTATCTGTGTTTGCTCCTCAGGAGCTTCACTGAATGTATCACCTGTCATTGAGAGGCAATTGTGAGAACTCATCAATGGAGCATCAGCAGAGTACCAAGGAAAAATTTGCAGACAAAAGTGTTTGCATCTATAACTGCCAATGGTGCCCACTGCTGTGCGGCAGTATGCAATGCACAAACAAGTGCAAATCCAAGATGACTATAGGAAACAATCAGAGGAAATTAGAAAAAATTGGGAAGAGAGAATGGATAACCAATTTACAAAGAGACAATTGGAGAATACATGTATGGCTCCCAAATATGAAACAAAGCCTAGAACACTTGTATTTTTGCTTGGAAATGTTTGCATAGTTATTTTTATACCCCAATAAGACTACAAAGAAATTTTTCCTCATTTAGATTACAAATGTTGGGGGCGTGATGGGGAAGAGAGGAAAGTGGGAACATATTTTTGGGAGTGTAATGAGTTGGCAGACATTAAAAATTCCCTGGAGACTACTCTGTCAGAAATACTGGGCTAGCAAGCTGGTGTAATTGAGGAAATATTTTTTTTTGAGCTGTGATATAATTTGTTAATGTAATATATTCATATGTTGCTTCTTGCAGACATACAATTCTAGCATGTAAGTGAGTGAATATTTATTCAAATAATAAGCCATGGGTAGATAAGCCTGTTCTGTTAAGCACACAGAAAAAGAAATGGGCTTTTTAAGGAGGGAGAAATGTATGATTTTCATATTGCTACTAAGGAGTTGAAAATAGAAATTTTAAAAAGAAAACCAAATATAAATCTGAATTAAAGAATAAGATGGCTGCAAATAACCTTGGATCAACATGGTCTAGCACAGCAGCGCTTCAGAAACTCAAAGAACAGTATTCAGGTAACCTTGGATAGTTGGAATACAGATACTGATTTTGCTAATACTCAATTCTTTTTTTAATCGTTTTGACACTTTTGATTTTAGTAATGCTATATATGAATTGAAACAAACCTGTAGATGATCAACATTTTAAAATATATCAAAAAGATGTGGAAAAGGCTTTCCTTTTGATAAAAGTGAGGAAGAGCGGTGGACCCGACAATCTTTGTGGTTGTTGACTTAAATTTTGTGCAAGGGAATGGAGTCCTGTATTTCATTACATTTTTAATAAGTTATTACAGGCCGTCTGTTCCAAGTTATAGAAGGATGCTGTGATAGCCTCAGTTCCAAAATCCAGATGTCCTAAAAATCGTAATGATTTTAGACCGGTTGATCTTGCACCAGTTCTAATGAAAACTTCTGAAAAACTGATAAAGTCAGAAATACTAAAGAAAATTGAGCATGCACTCAGTCCTATGCAGTTTGCCTATAGGCCATGAAGGGGATGTAATAATTATCCTACTTAATTTACTTGTCAAACATCTGGAAGATAAGATGCTAGACTTATTTGCAGATTTTTCTTCTGCTTTTAACAAAATTCAACCGCATGTTTTAATTAATAGGTTGCAAGAACAGTTTGAACAGAGTAATAATCTTATGGGCTGGATTTTAGCTTTTTTGATTAATAGAACACAAAGAGTGAAGGTAAATAGAATCTTGTCTTATCAAGTTTATTCATCAGCTGGTACCCCACAAGGATGTGTGCTGTCAGCCCTTCTGATTATTCTTTACACAAATACATGGAGGAAATATGAAAATGGGACCATTTTGAAATATGCAGACAATGCTGTTGTAGTTAGTCAACTTAAGGATAATGACACCAGTCATGGCCTGGTTATTGGCGATTTTGTTAAAAGGTGCGACGAGTCTTGTCTTCAGTTAAACATATCTAAAGCCAAAGATAACTGACTTTAGAAAACATGCTCATACACATGAGGTAACTTTCATTAACGATTTGATGGCTGAATGTGTGCAATCCTATAAATATCTTGGCACAATTATAAAGTCAAAGTTGAACTTTGAGGAAAACTATGATTGTGTGTGTAGGAAGGGACACCAACTACTGCCTTGTCTAAGAAAATTGTACAATTTTCATATTGATAAAACTATGATTTTATTTTACCGTGCTTTTATTGAACTGATTTTATCCTTCACTTTGGCAGCATGGCATGGAAGCCTGTCTATGAAAAAAGCTGATTGGTGAGCCACAAATGAATCCTTTATCTCCATACACTAAATGGTTGGAAAGGATAACTCACCCGTTGCATGTTGAATTTCAGCTTGTTTCAACTGGATGAAGGTATCTGTTCCCAAAGTGTACAACAAACAGGTATAAAAACTGTTTTATCCCAGCAGCTATTACTCAGATTAATAGATTATTAAAAGTGTGTGTAGATGTATTAAATGTGGTAACTGTTCAGTTGGATTGTTTGAGTGTGAATTGTTTTTGATGTTTGTTTAAATGTATGTATTCTGTCTAATGCTAACTTTGTGACTGCAAATCAAATTTACCTATGGGTACAAATAAAGGAAACTGAACTGAAATGCGATATAGAATCAGACTTGCCTCAACATAGTAAGGCCTTGCTGAGTTTAATTCTGGTGGCTGCCAAAAAACGCAATTACTAGGAAATGGAAATCAAAGTCTAAGCTAGACGTAATGAATACACTACCATAGATAAAAGAATTGAAATGGGATCTTTAGAAAAGGGTAGGGGCAAATTACATAGAAAAAATGGGAATTGACGAAACAATACATGCAGAATAATGTTTTGGCAGATTAATGATGTTTAAGGGAAGGTAGGAACTGAATGAGGTATGTAATGCTAGATGGATAATGACTGAAAAGAAGATTATATGTTCATAGGTAGGTACTAGGCTATTGGCCCTAAGGCCTATATAAGCCTAGCCCAAAGGTACCCTGGCTTTCGCCACCCAAGAAAATAATTTTCCTGTGCCACTGTCGAGCAGAGCCACAGAAGTGATCCCCGGGGTGAATTTCCTATCTCCCATCCAATCATCAAGATTTTTCTTGAACAGTGCTAATGAGGAGCTTTGTTTGATATAGATAGGTAGTTTGTTCCAGAGTATGGGAAGTCTCTGGGACAGGAATCTATCCCTCCAGCATGTTCTGTTTATTGTGGTAATGAGGTTTAGGTCCCTAGAGCGTGTAGCTCGTAGGGATTGGGATTTCTTTAAGTGGAGCATGTCTAAAAGCACTGGGTTTGACATAGCTTTGTGTGTTAGGAAGAGATCGCCTCTGAGTAGGCGATATGCAACGGAGTAAAGCTGCAGTTTTTTGAGATGGTCTGCATAGGGCATCTCTGAGGCCGGTAATCCTCTTTGTGAGGTATTTCTGTGGCCTTTCCAGTTGTTGTAGAGGTCTTGTGAGGTACATACCAAAAGGGGCATTGTACTCCATAATGGGTCTAATGAGTGACGAGTAGAGGGGAACAATGACCTCTTTTTTCCTGGATGAGAAACCTTTTGTGATGAGGTGTGCCACATAGAAGGATTTCCTGATTACTGTGGCGATGTGATTATCAAAGGAGAGACTACTGTCCACCTGTGTCCCAAGGTCTCATCACACTTTCGGTGTTAAGTAGACTACCACCTATGTGGTAGTTCATGGGTACTGAGTTTTTACCAAAAGGAATGACAATGCACTTTTTGGCATTGAGCTTGAGGCCATGGCTTTGACACCAGGCATCTGTCTCAGCAAGGCCCTTTTGTAGGATGTCCACATCTTTTGGAGTTTTGATTATGGCTCCTAGTTTGCAGTCATCTGCGAACTTCGTTAGCCAAAGACCTTCTGTGTTGGCCTGTACTTCAGAGAAGTAAATACCAAACAGGAGAGTACCCAGGACTGAACCCTGTGGTACTCCACTTGTCACTGGTCTGAAGCTGGATTTGGAGTCTGCTACTTTCACAGTGTAGTGTTCTGTCGGTGAGCCAGTTGGCAACCCATCTTGTGACATAGGAATTTATACCTAGTTTAGTGAGTTTATCTATAATTCCAGAGTGGGAGATGGTGTCAAAAGCCTTGGCGAGATCTAGATAGGCTGTGTGAACCACCTTACCCTCATCTACGGCTTTGGTGACTGCTTCAAAGAAGTCTATCAGGTTTAGGAGACATGATCTGCCTTTTACAAACCCGAACTGGGTGGGGTCCTGAGTTTGGAGATTACCAATGTCATTGTTTTTAAGTTCCATGATGATACGCTCCATAGCCTTGCAGACCAGGCTCGTTAGGCTAATGGGGCGGTAGTTTCCAGGGTCTGTGGTGGCTCCCCCTTTGTGGAGTGGGATAACTGTCGCTGTGCGCCATTCAGTGGGCACATAGCCTGAGGTGAGGCTATGATTGAACATGGTACATAGGTGGGGTGCCAGTTCATTCTGTAGTTCATGTAGAACACAGCCTGGGATGTCGTCAGGTCCCATGGATGCTGTGTTCTTGGCTTTGGATAGTGTGTTTTTTACCTGTGCAGCCGTGATTACAGGAACTTTGCATTCTTATGGTATAGAGATGGGCCCTTTAGAGGATGACAGAGGGGTAAAGTTAGCACTGAACCTATCTGCCAGGATGTTGGCAATATCAGTTGGTTCTGTATATTTAGTGCCCTTGTGCTGCAACTCAGAGCAGATCTGAGTGCTGCCATTGAGATTCTTGACACAGCTGTAAAATGCTTTGTGGTTGTCTTTAGAGTCAGTGGTGATTTTGTTTTCATAACTAGCTTTGGAGGATTTTATGAGGGATCTCCACTTCTTGCTGAAGCTGACCAGGGAGTTTCTCCAATCATGGGATTTTACTCTCTTGCAACAGTTTCTTTCTGCTGTTGTAGAGTTTGTTTATGGCAGGGGACCACCAGATTGGCTTCCTTTTTTTTTTGGAGGATAGCATATTGGTTCTGTTAGGGATTGCACGATCCATGCACTCATGTAAGTGCTTATAAAGTGCATTTGTGTAGGATTCAGCAGTCATACCTCTATTGTCCGTCAGCAAGGGTGTCGTGAAGTTTGCCACTTCTATCTTAAGAAGCGTGAAGTTGGCTTTGGAGAAATTTTTTACTGTGGTTTCCCTAATGGAGGGTGGAGGAGGGATGTGGATGCCTAGGGTGATTAGCTTATGGTCGGATCTGACCAACGATGAATTGACCTCTGGTGTGGAGCACCGGTTGCCCATGTTGGTAATAACCAGGTCTAGGATATTGCTGCCCCTGGTGGGGGTGTGGATAAGTTGATCCATGGCATTGGAATTTATGAATTCCAGAAAACGTTGAGCACAAGAGTTGGTACAGGAGTAGTTTTCCCAGTTAATGGTAGGGTAGTTAAAATTGCCCATTATTAGGGTGTTAGGTTGTACCCTAATATTTTCCAGTGTATTAAGAAATGAGGAGTGGGAATCCTGGGGCATGGTGGGGGATCTGTAGCAAGCTACAATTTGGATTGCGGTCTTGCCCAGAGTTAGTTGCACTTGGATAATCTCGGATGCATTATGCTGAGCAACTAGCCTGGAGGTGTGGATATCCTTAATGAATATGGACACGCCTCCGCCTTTAGTGTTTAAGTCCAGGTTAGGTGGCCGAAAGGTGTGGTATGAATTATAGCCTGGTAATGCAGGGGTACTACTCTCTGGAGCCTTGAACCAGGTTTCTGTCACTGCACAGTTGTCGATGTTCTCCATTTCAAGGAGTTCCTCGAGAGAGTGCATTTTGAGGTTTAGACTTCTAGCATTGAGTATAATGTTTGTAACTGAAAATGTCAAAATGGTTTGTATTCATTTATATATAATATAAAGAAGTTTCTTGTTTAAAAAAAGAAACCAAAACCAAATAGTAGTACCCGAGCTGCCCGTGTGCATGTAAGATATGCAGAATATTTCCTGCCTTGTTTTTTTTCTTTTTTGCATCAGGATAGAACACTGGGAGACTGATGACTTGATTCAAGATAAATTCAGAAACAAATTTAGCAGAGAACTGATTAGTGCATAACAAGACCATGCCCTTGTGAAAAATCAGATAGAGCTGGCCCACCATGATAGGTAGCGGCTCAGTCTCTCACTTTACAGATGTCAAAGCAATAAGTAAAGCAGTCTTCCAAGCAATGAACCGTAAAGCAGCCTGAATCACAGGTTTAAAAGAAGATAAGGCAAATTTAAGAACAAAGTTGAGATAGCAGGGATTTGTTTTTGAGGGGGTCTCACATGCAACACTGCTTTCATAAACTGTTTGACCACAAAAAAAGAGGGAGATCCATAGGGAGACAAGCTGACACTGCCACAAGACATTTTGATAGAAGCATATGATAACCCATCTCTAAGCAGATCACAAATATTTCAAAATCAGAGGGGTCAAATCTCATTCAGGACCTCTGTTACTGGATAGACACCACAAAGGAAACCTCTTCTACTTGTAAATATTTTTTTAGTTGCAGTTTTCTTGCCTCTTTAAATACCTGCTGCACATACTCAAGGAACAAGTGCCTAAAAGGCATGAAAATGGAACCAGCCAGGCTGTCGCTCCTGATGCTGTGTGAGCATATCCAGTGTTTGAGGAAGCTTGTGGTAATTGCTCTTTGCCATTTTCATTAAAAGGGACAATCAGTTTTGCCAGGACCAAAAGAGGGGAGGTTACCACAATGATCTTTGGTAACTCTTTCTGAATCTTCAAAAGTACCATGAGAATTACTGGAAAGGGTAGAAATGCATATATGATCATTCCCAACCATGGGAGTGACACAGCATCTCTTTTTCAAGCAAGGATGCACGGATGTCTTGGAAAGAATTTTTCAGTTACCTGTTTTGAAAGGAGGTGAACAGATGTATCCAAGGTCTTCCTCACATTTGCAACAAGTCCTGGAAAACCTCTACATGGAGCTTCCACTCACGAGGGTCTGTCCAAGATCTGCTTAGTCTGTCTGCCATTATGATTTGTTCTGATGGAATGTTCCAGGCCTCACGAGTTGGTGAATGCTGTAGAGCCAGTTCCCATGTCATTACTGCCAACCGACACAGATGGTATGACCTTTTACCCCCTTGCTTGTTCAGGTACCAAATCACAGTAGTGTTGGCTGTGACAAATGAAAGAGGACCCAGAGTTCATAAGTAATGAAGAACCTTTAAGGCATGAATTACTACCAAGATCTCATTTATATTTATGTGCTTTGGCATGTCCTAAGAACCCTGCAAATCTGGACACTGCTCCCCATGCAACATCTAAAGAGTCCATCTGAACAGATTGGACTTGGGTCTGAAGAGAGAGAGGAAGTCCTGGATTCAGAAACAGTTCATCCTTCTACCATTGCAGTTCCTGTTTCACAAATCCCAATACCTGTACTAGGAAATCTTCAAGCATAATTGAATTTTTCTCATGGGTAGTCTGGCTAGTGGTATTATGAGATCACTGATGCCATGAGGCCTAGAAGTCTGAGGAGTTCTCTTCCTGAGGTCAAGTTTAGAAGACAGAAATTCAAGAAAATGCCCTGATAAGTCAGAACTGTCATCTTCGGGCAGGAAATATATCTTTTAATTGTGTATAAACAACACTCCCAGGATGACAATAGTTAAGAGGGTGTGAAAAAGGACTTTTGAAGGTTTAATTTGAATCCCAGGTAGGAAAGGAGGATTACAGCAGAGATGCGAAATTGTCTAAGGACTCTAATCAACTGGATACAAAAGCTGCACAAATTAGCAAGTTGTCTAAATAAGGAAAATGTAGATGCCTAGGGTTCTGCAACAGGCAACCACAGGGACCAGACACTTTGTACACACTCCAGGTGTAGTAGATAATGCAGAAAAGAGGCAAGTCAGACACAGCAAATCACAAAAAAAGCCTAAAACTAAATACAACAGGAATGTAAGTGTCCTTGAAATCTAGAGTCACCATGAAACAGTAATCTGGAAGATTAACTGTAGGCTGAGCATTCTGAATTTCAGAACATGTAGGCTGAGCATTTTGAATTTCAGAACTTTTACAAAGTGTTTATTTATTTATTTTTATTTATCATTTGTTGACCGGGAAAAGTTCGACTAGGTTCCACAGAGCCTGTTTTCAGCGGAAGCCCGGGGAGAAATGCTCCACATGCATGTCTTTGGAATGTGGGAGGAAACCAGAGTAAAACAGTGAAAGCAAACAAGAACAAACTAGGAAATAATACCGGATCCAAGGCATTTAGGAGCAATACTTGTTCTCCGCTTGAGTGTCAATGTTCAGGATGTATTTTGTATTTGTATTTTACTTTCTACTATATTTATATTATTTATAATTTTATCTGAGCTAGAGTGACAATTGAGTGTATGTTTTTAAACTTTATACATGGTTAAAAACTAGTATGATTGGTCTATGGTTTTACCAATCGGTTTTGTTGTACTATTTAAGTAGCCATTTTTAAAATGTGTTTTGTCTGAGGAAGTCTGTATATTATTGCAGACGAAAAGCGCTTTACTTAATAAACCCTTATTTGTCCTGTGGCTGCTGTGCTTCAATATTTAAAACTTCACTGCCTTGGATCCGGTATTATTTCCTAGGAAACCAGAGTACCCGGAGGAAACCCACGCAAACACAGGGAGAACATGCAAACTCCACACAGAAGGCACCCCAGCTGAGAATCGAACCGGAGAACCTCTTGCTGTGAGGTGACAACATTAACCACTGCATCATGCACCACTGCGCCGCCCATTAGAAAGGATGAATCTAAGATGCGTCTCCAAGAGTTTTTTTTTTTTTTAAATTACCAAAAAATTTCTGGAGTAAAATTCTTTGCCATTGTGTATTCAGGCATTGGCTGTTTGACCAAGATCTCCTTCTACCATGTGATAAAGTACTGGAGGCAACAGCTTGGTCTGGCAGATGTGGGGGAACTCACACATGCATCCTCTGCAAGCTACTTTCAGAACTCATTTGTCTGAGACTATTCACGGCCAGGCTGCTGGGTTGAGGGAGAGAGCCTAGTGGAAGAGAAGGAAGGTGGGGGTTGGGGGACGGGGCTCTGACTCAGCATGGCCATTCCTTTGCAGGGAATTGATCCCTTTTTGGAAAATAACCCCTTGTTTGCTTTTGAAGAATTATCCTCTTGCCATTTCCTTTTGAAGCCCTATCTTTTGTTTGACTGGGATTGTTGTTCTGCCCCTTGAAGGAAGACACCTTTTTTGGGGAGTAAATGGGTACATGAAAAATTCTAGATACCTCATGCATTAATTTGCTTCTATCATCCTACTGTTTGGGAATCTGTGTAACAGGGGGCCCAAACACCAATTAAGAACTTAAAGGTGCATTTAAAATTTTGGCTTTTAAATCATTAGAGAAGTTCTGATTACATAACCAAACATACAGGCTTAATACACCAGAAATAGCAGCATTTCCGGAGACTGTATCTGCACATTCAACAACCTCTCTAAGTACTTTTCAGAACCAATGTTGGTTAATTTATTTATGTTATGGTACTCTACATTTGCTGACTGGGGCAGTATGGCTGTGCACAAAGACCTCTTTTCAGCAGAGGCCTCGGGAGAAGCTCTAGGACATGCAGTACTATCCAAATCTTTTAAGTTATATAGTATTAACAATGTCAGGCAAAACACAGTTAATAAATTTTACCATGTCAAATTAGTTAAGACAGTAACTATACATACAGTAACAAGGCCTCTTCTACTAATTATACTCTATGCAAACATAGTTAAATAGTTTTGCAGTAGGATAGATGTCATAATACAGAGTACCGATTTATTTACATAAAGTGGATAGCAAAAGGTTCATTTAATTTTGAAATATAAATGAAATTAATGTAAAAAAAAGTTATGAGAGGCATAGGTAGGACATTTGTAGGTTAATAAAGAGTGGGGAGGCATACAATACAGTAGGGCTTTGTTCTATGTGAGAGGCATAAAGGATTCTGGAGTAACTTCTTGAAGTTTCTGTAGGTTAGTGGCTGTGCAAATGAATGTACTGTTATCTGATACTGTAAAAAGAGTGGCATGCTTGCAAGCAGTGTGCAGATCACTAAAAATATGCTAAACAGGAGGGGTCCAAGTATGGAACCTTGTGGCATTTAGGCAGAAACGATGAGTATTATTTCTGACATTTCACTGCTTGGAATCTGTTAAGTGGTTGTTAAACCAGGAGACGGCTGGAGGGGGGAAGAGACCTAAGGAAGGGAGTTTTAGTAATAGTTTACGGTGAGAAACGGTGTCAAATGCTTTGGACAGGTCTAGGAATAAGGAAGATACTTACTAGGTTTACAGTATTTCTGTTTTTATTAATGGTATCAGCAATGTAAAGCAGGGCAGCAGTTGTGCTATGGTTGGGGCCAAAACCATGTTGTGTTGGGGACAGAAGATTGTTTATGGTAAGGTATTGAAGTAACTAGGAATGGACACTTCTCTAATATTTTACACAACGGTGACAGGATGGCAGTTGTTCTGAAGTTGTAGTCGTCAGCAGAGGGTCCTCCTTATGAAAAGGAATTATGTACGCCTTCTTTCAAATGGCTGGGACACAAGATCTGTTTATTATTATAGCTATTGGATAAGGTAGAGCCTCAGCTGCAGTTTTAAGAAATTCAGGAGGAAGGCTGCCTGCAGCACAGTTTGTAGTTGTTAGTTTTAGAAGATATTTTCTTATGACAGGTTTGAGAGAGAAGTGAGCTTCCATAGGATTTTGTTGGTGGGGTGGAGTGGAGGTTGGCTTGATGATGGGTTTGTCTTTGATAAGTGAGGCTACTACTTGAAGAAAGTATTTGTTAAAGCTAATAGCAACTGCTGCTGAAGTGTCTTCTGGGAGGAACTGGGTTTTTGACTTTGGCCTGGATTTAGTAGATGTTGGAATTATGACTAGACTTTTTTAGGATTATTTTGGTGTACCTGCTGTAGGTTAAGTAGTGGAGTTTTTTGTCAAGCCTTATAATGTGCTTTGCTTTATTTTTTATCTGTCTGTAGTGTAGACATTTTTCCTGGTATTTGCTACGTGCCATGCTTTCCAGGTCTCATCTCTAAGCACCATTATTTGCCTACTATTTTTAGATAGCCATATTGATGGATTACTTTTAACTCATTTTATTCTGATGGGAGCATGTTCATTCAGTATATTGGTACAGGTTTTGTTAATTCAGTATATTGGTACAGGTTTTGTTAAATTCAAGGGTTGCTTCATCTAAAGTCAGGGGCGGCCCGTGCTATTGGACTGCCAGACTGCAGCCCCCTCAACTGTAAAATAAAAGAAATAAAAATAAAAAGAAATAAAAGAAAAGAAAAAAAAAATTAAAAATTTGCGGACTTCGCGCATGCGCACTAGTCCGGACTGCTGCTGAGAGTCTGGAGCATGCGCAGATTTGTCTCAGCAGCAGCCCTGATTGGGAAACATGAGGAACGGAGCTCCCAGAAGTCTATGCAGTTTTAAACTGCATAGACTGGTCCTGGAACTCGCTGGGAAAATGCGTCGGGGTCGGACTGCAACGTCAGCAGTCTGGAATTTGCTGCAGTCTCGTCAGGGGAAGATCTCACGGGGCTTTTTGCGCGCAGGGTCAAGATCTCGCGGGTCTGGATTTATTTATGGTGGTTTCACTTGCAGATTTGCGCGGGGTTCGGATTACTTGCAGGGATCGGGGTTTGGATTTATTTGTGGTTTCACTTGCAGGGATTGGATTTATGGTGGTGAAGGACAAGATCTACTACAGGTAAGTGGGATTTGGATGTTGCTGTAAGGGGTGTGTGGGTGTGTGTGTGTGTGTGTGTGTGTGTGTGTGTGTGTGTGTGTGTGTGTGTGTGTGTGTGTGTGTGTGTGTGTAACTTAAATGAACCCATTTAGGACTCTTGTCTTGACCATTAAAACAAGAAAACAGAATATAACATTGTACAAGAAAGTGATGATCTTTCAGGCTGTAGCCGTATTTACTTCCAAATGCCTAGCTTTGATCCTGAGGATGAACTCACAGGGATCAGATGGTCATCTTAGTTGTAAAGAAGTCATTTAGAACTCCAGCATCAATTTATATTTTCTTTCGTTTTTTTTTTTTGTTATGTTATTGCTTAGCATGTGCAATTATATGCTGTTCTAATAATCTCTGTGTTATAAAGAAATCAGTTCTAAAAGGAATGTTTTTTTTTTTTACTTTATGTGGATTAACTGGCAGCAATTTGACAGGATGGCTTTAGAAGACTGTGGATCTTCTGGAAGACTTTGAGGTTATATGCAGGAATTTTGTTTAATTAGTGTTGGTTTGAAAGCTGATACTGCCACACATTTATTGTTTTGAGAAATACACTTCTGGATTTTATGGTGAGAACGTAGCTATTTGTACAATGATTGTTGTAGCTACCACCCTTTGAAACCAGATGTTAATACAGAAACAAAAGTCCTGTTGGAAACTGTAATGCATGATTCTGTTTGCCTGAAGGGATTGCTGTATACCCCACCCAATTTTATATAAAGGCAATGCAGCTGCAATACTATATGGGATATGCAGTAGAAAAAAGGAAACCATATAAATAATTATTGCACTCCGATTGTTTTCTTTGTCGCAATAGGTTACAAGGAAACAATTTATTTGGAAACTCTATATATAATACAGTAAACTATTTGTTCATGGAAACAAAAAATATGCTACTGATGTCTTTCAGGATGGATCACAAAGATAGAAACAAGGAGTAGTAATGTGTATAAACTAAAACCTAACAACAAGACAGATTGCAAATAACTAAAATGATGCCCTGTTACACACAAAAGTTTTTTCTTTTTGTGGAATAAAACCTAAAATATAAAAATAAGTAAGAATTCCCAAGGAAATGTCATGTTGACTTCCTTTATTCAAATACTTAGACAGATAATTAAATAGACAAACAGATGGATGGGCATGTGTGTGTGTGTGTGTGTGTGTGTGTGTGTGTGTGTGTGTGTGTGTGAAATTCCCCCAGTTACTAGTGGCTAGAGAGAACAAATGGTGGTGGGTAGAGATACTC
This sequence comes from Protopterus annectens, assembly GCF_019279795.1. NCBI lineage: Eukaryota > Metazoa > Chordata > Ceratodontiformes > Protopteridae > Protopterus > Protopterus annectens. Next base: position 600,707,191 of record NC_056736.1, read on the forward strand.
CAGCTTGAACCCTGTACCTTGGATGCAGGTGGCAAGGACCTGAATTCCCTATCCACCACCATTTCTAAAAAAAAAATTGCAAATTTTTGCCTCATATTTGTTCTGTTCCTCATAAAATCTGTCGTTTCTGTATCTACATTTTTCCTTACAAAGTCTGTAGTGCAGTGGTGCACTGGTAGCATTGCTGCCTAACAGCTACAGGTTCTCTGGTTTGATTCTTGGCTGGGGTGCCTTCTGTGTGGTGTCTGCATGTCCTCCCATCTTACAAAGATGTGTCTGGCATTTCCCCCCGCTCTGCTGGAAATGGTCTTTTGTTCCAAGTCAGACTAGTTTCTTGGTTAAATGTTTAAAAATAACAGGCATTTGAATTTCAGACTTCATATTCTTCAGAAAGTACATGGTAACACACAACTGTTTATTCTAGCAGTTGTCTAAGTTTATAACATGGATATTTGAAATTTGTCCCTATTTTTGGGACTGTATTCCCCCATTATTGGCTTTGTCCAGGTATTTTGTGCTAAGGTTGAGAGTTATCTATGGTGAGAACTGAATTCATTGAATGTTTGCGGGCTGTATTCCCCCCATTACTGGCTTTGTCCACATGTTTTTTTGCTAAGAGGTTGAGAGCTATAGTGAGAACTGAATTCACTGAATATGTTTGGGGGCTGTATTCCCCCAGTATTGGCTTCGTTCGGGTGTTTTGTGCCAAGAGGTTGACAGCTATGGTGAGAACTGAATTCACTAAATGGTAGCCATTTAAGTTCATCTTCCTGTCTTTCACAAAACAGCTGATTTGGTATAGTGGTATGTTTCTCTGACTGTTTTGCACAGGGTCCCCTGGGTTAAAGACGTGGCAGTGAAATGTATGGTGGTAACACAGCATTTTATTCTAACAACTTTCCAACATTATACAAGCAGTGTTTAAAATGTGTCCCTGGTTTCTGGCCTTTTGTCCACCCCAATAAATGTCAGCTTTTTCCAGATTTCTTGTGCTGCAAAGTTCAGAGATACAACTGCATGTCGAGTAGATTTTACAAGGAGCTGAGAGCTGCAGGGGAACAAAACTTTAGTGCTGCTTATTCCGAGTCTGCTTGCATTGTTAAAAGCACAACAGGTAGTGTACTTGCTTTTGATTCAGAAGGCTGTGGGTTCTACTCCCACAGTAGATAGATGCATTACTGATACTGTACTGTGTTGAAAAGTGGGTGGATGCTGCAGTCCTTTTTGGCAAAGATACCTAGAGTAGTAACTATGAACCTGTTATCAGTTTGCCATACAGTCCCTATTGTGATAATACTAGTTTATCATTTTTTTTTTAATGCATGCAACATAGGCAATTTATTCCTCAAGGGCAACAGGCACTTTATCTGTAGATGAATAAACAATGACATATAAAGTTGTTTGCTTACAGATTTATTTAATGTGGAATTATTTAGATGACTTTTACTACTTCAGAGATTGTGCATATTTACTGATACTGGTGGACTGTAGAAGGTTGAGTAGACTTTTATGATGGAAATATTCTGAATTAGGTAGTTTTGTCATTGGTGCATGCATTTTGTTTCATTGTTTACTGGAAAAATGTTCAAAACAATAAATTTAAAATGCCATCTAACAACTGTACTGTATTGTACAAGGAATATAATTTAGTACAATCAGGAAGGTGTATCAAAGAGCACATGATTTGAAACAGCCCAAAGTTAATCTTCATCTGCCACTGGCAAAATGTATTTTCTTTGAATGTGGGTTTCAATGCTGTTTCATTGAATGTGAGTTTCAAGGGCAGAGAAGTTTTAATGCTAAGCCTGTTTTCATTGTGAGACTGCATTGCTTTGTTTAGCAGATGTCTTAGTGTTTGTGCTGTAAAATGCAAAATAAAACTTTCAAATGAAATCCAAATCATCATAGAAGTAAAGCAGTATGCACATTAGTGTTTATGGTAAATGGAGTGAAATAGCCAAGTAATGGATCATAGGAATGGCTGCAGGGGGAAGGGCTCCATTCGACTATGATTTTGTGAGGGGGAAAGACGGCACACTCAGACAGCCCCAGCTGAACTATACCTCCCAACTGTCCAGATTTTTACAGAATGAATAGATTTGTGCTTCTTATTTTCGGTTTGTTACTCATAAAATTTGGTTTTCTGGAAAATCATTTAGGAATGAAGTCACTATATAATGACACACTGAGTTTCAGACTTCATAACCTTCAGAAAAATGCATGCGAAAGTAAGACCTGTTATTCTATCAACTGTCTTAGTTTATACAAGAGCAATTTTTAGTACTGTTTATATGTTCCCCCAATATATTTGGCCTTGTCCAGATTTATTGCATTAACAGGTTGAGAGGTACATGCAAATAAATTGCTTTATAGAATTAGGCATAGCCAAACCTCTCAACTGTCCCCAAATTTGGCTCAAAATGTTGCTCTTCCCCTAATAATCCCTCCGCAAAATAGCAATTTTGGAAGAAAACATGGAGGGTTTACAATTAAGAAATAACTGCAATAATCAGTTATAGATTACTTTTATTTCAGAAATGCATGTAGATTCTTTTATTTTGTCAGCTGCTCAAGTTAGCAGTACTAATATTAAAAAAGTGTCCCTTCTTTGACAGGTTCCCAGATGTATTGTGTGGCTATTTTATATTTTTGCATCACATTTTTGGTCCATTTTTCATAAAATTGTGGGAGGTTTTTTTGGCAAATTAGTGGTAAATCATTAAAGACTGAAGTTAGAAAATAACGAGAGATTTGAGTTTCAGATTTCATATCCTTCAGAAAATTCATACTAATGCAAGACCTACTATTCTATTATCTTTCTAAGTTTATAAGAGCACTATTTAAAATTGTCCTTATTTTTGGGCCTTTGTCCCACTTCTATGTATGGCTTTGTCCAGATTTCTTGCTCTGAGGTTGAGAGGTATGATAAATGTGTCAGGGCCATCACAGTCAGCCAGAGACATTTTAAATTGTGACATAATTGTTGAACCCCACTCCCCCATGTAGTGACTCTGGATGTGCCCAAGCAAGGCAAGGAGCAGTTATGCAGTGTAAATGTACAGGGTATAAATGTGCAGGGTATCCCCCCAATCAAGGTAGACACAAGTACTACAGCGGCTTTTCATCTGTTCTTGATTTTGCAGAATCATCTGGTTACTGTCATATTTTTTTGTACTGTTGATTTATGCTTATTACTCAGAAAGTGCCTGTTGCTCTGTGTTTTAAGAAGCAATGCTTTAATGACCATCAGGTAAGCTTGTCTGAGATCATAACATGCAAGTAAGCTTTAATAAGCATACTGTTAAAAAATTGCCAACATTGAAAGCCTTTCTGTTGTTGCCATGCAGAGAATACTTAACTAGATAATGTATAAATGTTGGGTATTGAAATGCATATGACAGTATTTGTATTGAAGGACAAGATTACATTATTTTAAGAAGCTCATTACACTTGTTGGAGACTTCCAGTGATCTCTGAGGGCTTTACCCATAAACTAAACAGAATGCCATTCATGTGTGGTCCATAACCTGTACAGTAATCCTTTAAGCAATGTATCTTGAACTTACTTCTTGTTTGGTTTTCATTTTTTACTTTGATCATGTTTTCCCCATGAAACAAGTAGATAGTTGTCAGGCAGCAGGTCTTTTTTGGATAAGAAACATTTTTTACAAGTGGGGGCATCACAGAGATTGTTACTTTCAGCATGTTAATTGGTACTTTAATAAAGCTGAATATAAATTATAATTAGAACTGCAGTGCAAGGAGAAGCGGTTTAAGTTGAGTGCTGCTTGTTTTTCTTATACTTGATTTTGACTGTTATTCCAGTAATGTATTTAAAAAGTAATTTATTTTTTCATGCCTCACAACCTTTTTGTTTCCATCTAGATATTAAATAAGCTGTCATGCAGCCAGTGCATTGAAATATTTTTATTCTTGTATACTTCATTTGTCTTGACTGGACTCTCATAATGAGGGTTTGGCACCCAGGGCAGCATATTTAATTAAAGTTAGTTTTTGTGGTTTTGAGCATAGCTCCTCCCCTTTCTGGTTGGCCACACCCCTTCCCATTGACCCCACCCATTCAGCTATCTCCTGCAGCCCCCCTTTGATTTGAAGTCACCAGCCGCCACTGTCTAAAGTAAGATTTTTTTTAACATATTCCAACTGTATTGCTAAAGGGTTGAGATGAAATTATCTAAATTAAAATTGGATAGGTTACGCACATTCCTGCATGTGTGACATTTTACTGGATTGCATACAAGCCTGTTAGCAAAACTGGGCAGGTGGTCACTTAGTTGTCAGACGGTGTGCCACAGCTGTAAATACTATTGGAATTAGTTGAAAAAAATCCATTCTAGAGTAGAAGCCTTAAGGGAGGGCTTGTTGCATATTTTAGTGTATTGATAAGCTGAGAGAAAATACAGGTCAATACTGGTATTGGGGGTATCAGACACAACCTGGGCCCAGTCTATGTTAAGATCCCCAAGGATGATGGTTTCTAGGGGCATGCATTGGTAAATGCCCAGGATAGCATGTCCTCTGCTGATGTTATTAGAAACAATTTCATTCATACAAGACGTTTGCTCTGCAGGTACAGAAGCAGCAAAATCACCCAAACTGTATGCACACTGTAAAATACATCTCCACATACAGCTTTGATATTTTAAGATTCTAAAGGCCAGATTATTAGGAAGAGACATCCCTTTTAACCTGAAGATATAACCATTTCACTCTTTTTCAAGGAGCACTGGATGAGATCATAGAATCATCATAGATAACAGTATTCCACAGACGGTTAACAGAATCAGAGATGAAGTCAAGGACTTCTTATCTGAGCAAGTAGCTGGGGAGACCGTAGCTGGGTCAGCAGTCAAATGAGAACAGAGACCCGTCATATTCAAGAAGACCCTATATTTTCTCCAAGCCTTTTTTGGGACTACTGGAATAGATATTGGTGATCTGAAGGCAGTTTTATAAACCTCTTCCAAAGCCAGTACTAGTAGGGGAGGGGGTAGCCACAGAACTGAGCATATTATCCTATATATATATATATATATATATATATATATATATATATATATATATATATATATATATATCTATCTATCTATATATATTTATACAAATATATATATATATATATATATATATATATATATATATATATACACACACACACACACACACACACACACACACACACACACACACACACACACACACACACACACACACACACACCCCTCTTGGGTAGTTCTCAATTGCTTCCAAGCAAAAAAAATCACTCTAATCTAGCAATCTGCGGAAAAGTGAGCCCTGTTTGGACTTAAGCTCAGGTTCACCTTCCACAAAAAAAAAAAAAAAAAAAAAAAAAAAAAATACATGCATGCGGAATTAACCGTCTGTGGAATACTCTTAGCCAAGGAAATCACATCAGCCTTTTAAATAGCTATAATCTGATTAACAGCTGCATGATGACTCTGCTCTTTCTTTTCCTTAAGAATTTCAATACTAAATAAAATATCTGGAGACAGAGTATTATGTCTGGCAAGGGATTTCTTACCACAGACTACTCCTGCACCGTGTTGGGTTCTACTATAACTGCGCCAGGTACTGGTATAGCCCTGGAGGATGCGTGTAACCTCTTTTCTATAGTGGCCAGCAAAGATGCACTAAAGGGAGACAGGGCAAAAGGTAAAGTTCTACAGGCTGGGCAGTGGCCCTGACAGAATCATTGACCGTAGGCTGAGGCATATTTTATTTTGTTTATTCTTATTAGGTGCAATCAGATTTAATTTTCGGGCGTTACCAGATTTGGGATTCATCAAATCAAGGGAGAGAACACCAGTCAGATTAATAAACTGACTATTCTATTTAATGTATCACAATGAACACAAAGTTTCTAGTAATAGGCATAGCCCCATGCAATTAAACTCTGACAAACTGCTATTATCACACACACAAAAAAAAAAGTTTGAAATGCGTTCAGAATTCTTTTATAACTGACAGAAATTAAAGAATTTCCATTATACAAAGTCCAAACACCAAAGCAACCAATGGGCTAAATAAGAAGTTATGTACCTACCATAACGTTCCATGTTAGTTGTCTTCTCTTGCCTTCTTTCTTGCTGGATGGGTTCGGAGCCGATCCTCGGCTCAGACTCGGCACTTGCTAAGCTCGAGAGCTAATTTTACCAGCTCGAGGCAACCCTATATCCCATGATGCAAGGCGTGACTACCCCAGATCTCATTTGGTAGCTATGAAAAAACCCTGCCAGTAACCTTCTTCCCAGAAAGGAAGAAGAGGAACTAAATGTGGAAAGAAAACAAAGCAAATAACCACTAGAGACTAGTGACACTTCCTACTGGGGTCCATAGAAAGAATGAACTGTACCTAGAGAAGAGTACAACTTCAAGGTCTGTCCAGGCTAGGGGGAAGGAGGGAGGGACGCAAGAGCAGAGAAGACAACTAACATGGAACGTTATGGTAGGTACATAACTTCTTAATGTTAAGTTGTCAAACTCGCCTTCATTCTTGCTGGATGGGACCGCGTCCCTAGCACCTCTATCCTGGGTGGCTCAATGGAACAGACTCTTGAGAACTGTGGAACCAAACCTAGCCCTGTCCCTGGAGGCCAAGTCCAATTTGTAAAGAGAGACAAAGGTGTGAGGAGTGGCCCAAGTGGCTGCCGCACAAATGGTGTCAATAGGTAGCCTATCCTGAAATGCTGTGGAAGTGGCTAGGTGCCTGGTAGAATGTGCGTTTGGTTTCGAGGGCAGTTGCTTGCCCCTAAGGAGATAAACATGAGAAATGATAGAAGACAGCCATCTGGATAAGGTCACCTTGGAGACCGGAAGACCCTTCCTGTTTTCTGCATAAGAAAGAAACAGTTGATCAGATTTTCTGAATTGTTTAGTTCTGTCCAAGTAATATCTGAGTTGGCGATGGACATCCAAACAATGAAGTTTCTGTTCCGCTCTGTCAGAATAATTAGGGAAAAAAACTGGCAATTCAATAGATTGGTTAATATTCGTCTGGGAAGCAACCTTGGGCAAAAAAGATGGATTAGTTCTTAAAGACACTCTATCTTTGTGGAAAACCAAGTATGGGGGGACGGACACAGAGCGCGTGAAGTTCACACACCCTCCTGGCTGAAGTAACAGCAACCAGAAAAATAGTCTTCCAGGAAAGAAATTTTAATGAGCATGTAGCAGCCGGTTCAAAGGGGGGCAGAATCAAGGATGCCAGCATTAAATTCAGGTCCCATTCCGGAGGGGGATCTTTGACTGGGGGTTTCAGCAGAAAGATCCCTCTAAGAAAGGCTTTGCAAAGCTTGTGAGACGTTATGTTTTGATCCGCTAAGCCAACATGAAAATTTGTGATCGCTGCCAGCTGAACCTTAACTGTCGAGGAAGAAGAACCCGATTGAAAAATCTCAGCTAGGAAGTCCAAGACTGACTGCACTGGAGCAGTAAAGGGATCTATAGGTTCATAGGTTCATAGGTTCATACTAGGCTATCTGCCCGAGGGCATTTACAAGCCTAGCCCATCGTTTTGTGGCTTACGCCACCCCTTTAGTATGGGGAACTATACCCATTATTTTGCTGTGCCTCTGTCGAGCAGTGAAACTGAGGTAATCCCTGGGGTATATCTGTGATCTCCCATCCATTGGTCAAGATTTCTCTTGAACAAGGCCAGCGAGGTGCTCTGCCTCACATGTACCGGGATTTTGTTCCACAGCATAGGGAGTCTTTGGGTGATGAATCTATCCCTCCAGCACGTCCTATTAATAGCCGTGTCAAGGTTTAAGTCTCCCGCCCTTGTGGCTCTGATGGATCTAGATTTTTTGAGGTGAAGCATATTAATCAAATCTGGGTTTGACATGGCCTTGTATGTTAGGCAAAGGTCACCTCTGAGCAAGCTGGACTGAATAGAGCTGGAGTTCTTTCAGTCGGGCAGCATAGGACAGATTTTGAGACCCTTTATCCTTTTGGTGAGGAACTTTGTGGCCTCCAGCTGCTGCAAGTGACCGGTCAGAGACATTCCGCATCGGGCATTGAACTCAAGGATTGGTCAGATGAGTGATGTGTGAAGGAGGACTATGACCTCCTTGATCTAGATGAGAATCCTTCATGATAAGGTGGGCAATGTAGAAGGTCTTCCTAACTACTTTAGCTACATGGGTGTCGAATGACAGACTACTATCAACCTGGGTCCCCAGGTCCCTGATAACTTCTTCTGTGCTCAGTGGATTGCCACCTATTTGGTAGCTAGGGGAAACCTTGTTTTTCCCGAAGGGTATGACTATGCATTTTTTGGCATTTAACTTTAGGCCGTGGCTCTGGCACCAGTTATCCGCTTCTGTGAGACCCTTCTGAAGGATATCTGTATCAGATGTGTTTTCTACTATGGCGCCCAGTTTGCAGTCATCTGCAAACTTTGTCAGCCATAACCCTCCTGTGTTTGCTTGTACTGGAAAAGTAGATGCCAAACAAGAGTGGGCCCAGGACTGAGCCCTGTGGGACACCACTTGTGACAGGCTTTGAGTCTGACATGGCGCCAGCAACTCTGACCCTGTGGGTTCTGTCACTCAGCCAGTTTGCAACCCATCTTGTGATGTATGGGTTGACATTTAAGCTGATGAGTTTTTCAATGATACCCGAGTGGGGTATTGTATCAAGGCCTTAGCCAGATCGAGGTAGGCTGTATGGACTGCCTTTCCTCATCAATGGCTTTGGTGACTGTTTCAAAAAGTCAACCAAGTTTAAAAGGCATGATCTGCCTTTGACAAAGCCAAACTGGGTTGGATCCAAAGTCTGCAAATTCCCTATGTCTTTATTTATGAGGTCCATTATGATCCTCTCCATGGCTTTGCAGATAAGGCTTGTCAAGCTAATGGGCGGTAATTTCCAGGGTCGGTGGAGGCACCGCCTTTGTGAAGTGGTACCACAGTTGCAGTGCGCCACTCCTGGGTGCATCCAGAGGTAAGACTTTGATTAAACAGCTGTCCTAGCTGTGGGTTTAATTCCTCATTGAGTTCATGGAGCACACAGCCGGGGACACCATCAGGTCCCATGGATGCTGTGTTTTTTGCTTTGGAGAGAGCAGTTCTCACTTGGGCTGGAGATGTTTGGGGGCTGCAATCGTTTGGTATAGATATCTCTCCTTTGGGGAGGGGAGAAGTTTGCACTGAACCTGTCAGCCAGTATGTTGGCAATGTCTGTAGGATCAGTAATCTTCACATCATTTTGAACTAGCTCTGAGCATATCTGGGAGTTTCCTCCCAGGTTTCTAACATAGCTAAAGAAGGCCTTATGATTGTCTTTTGAGTCTTTAGCTATTTTTCTCTCGAAATTTGCTTTGGATGATTTTATGAGAGCTCTTAGTTTTTTACTTATAGTGATCAAGGGTGTCTTACCTTTTAAGGATTTTGCTCTATCTTGTAGTAGCTTCCTCCTTTTGTTGTAGAGTTTGTTTATGGCTGGGGTCCACCAGACTGGACGCTTGCCTTTGGTACAAAGAGTCTTTGTTTTGCTTGGGATTGCCTTATCCATGCAGTCCTGCAGGTGCTGGTAGAAGGCATTTGTAAGTGATTCAGCGGCTTGAGTACTGTTTTCCGTCCCTAGACTTTGCCCAGAAGGAAAAACGCTGCCATTTACTAGCATAAATCCTTCTGGTAGAGGACTTTAGAGAAGCTACTATGATATCTCGCACGGGATTAGAAATCATAGGAAGCCTGGCTAAGGAAGGAAGTGGAGCAACCAAGCAGTGAGGTTGAGAGAATGAATGGCCTGGTGCAGATGACCCGAATGGTGGGTCAGAAGATCTGGAATTGGATCCAGATGCCAAGGCTGAACCAAGAGTTGACGATGTAGGGACGGAAACCAAATTTGTTGAGGCCAGTAAGGGGCAATGAGAATCAATTTGGCTCTCAAGATGATAGCTTTCTGAATCACTTGAGGTATCAGCGGGAATGGAGGGAAGGCATAAAGAAGTCCCCGGGGCCAATCCTGTGTTAGAGCGTCTCTGGGGGTATGGACTGGTAGTGGAAAGAGGGAGAAGAAGTCTTGGCATTTGCTGTTTTGGGGTGTAGCAAAAAGGTCGTAGCAAGGGACGCCCCACTTCTGAAAAATCCCGTCCACTACTGATTGTTTGAGAGACCACTTGTGTGGCATGAGAATAGCTCTGCTCAGTCTGTCCGCTAAGAGGTTGGATTTCCCGGGGATATGCGTTGCTATCAGAAACCGATGAGAGGAGATTGCCCATTGCCAAAGTCTGAGAGCTTCTCGACACAGTGGATAGGACTTGGTCCCGCCCTGTTTGTTGATGTACCAGACTTCGGACATGTTGTCCGTCTGAACTGCAATAGTCCCTAAAGGAAGAAAGTCGCTGAGGGCTTGCAACGTTAAAAGCACCGCTCTCATCTCTAGGACATTTATGTGCAGATGGTATTCTATGGGTTGCAAAGTCCCATGGACCATCCTGCCCTGATAATGCCCCCCCATACCCGATCAGAGAGGCATCCGAAGTGACTGTGGCAACCGGAACTGGGGGAACAAACAGTCGGCCCTGATGGAGTTGTGGAGAAGACATCCACCAGGTTAGGTGACTCTTGCAAGATTGCGTCACGAAGATGTCGTGGCGCATGGGAAGCTGCTGGAATGACCACTGGGTGAACAACATCCACTGCAGAAGACGCATGTGGAAGCGAGCTAAAAGAAGCAGTACGATGGCCGCAGCCATAAGACCTAGCACCGTCAGGACAAATCTGGCCCTGATCTTTCTGCTGAGTGGTATGATCCAAACATACTTTTGGATGTCCAGAATTCTTTGGTTTGTGAGTCTTGCTGACATCCCGACAGTGTCTAATTCTGCGCCTATAAAGGTAATAGACTGGCAAGGAGACAATGAAGATTTTTCGAAGTTTATAGAGATCCCTAACTGGTTGCAGATGTGAAGAGTGTAGTCCCTGGCCTTGAGAAGTTGATGCCTGGTGGTGGCAGAGAGGAGCCAGTCGTCTAGATACGGAAACACCTGGAATCCTTGACGTCTCAGGTGAGCCGTGACCACTGCCATGCATTTGGTAAACACTCTGGGGGCTGTAGTGACACCAAAGGGCAGGGCTCTGAATTGAAAATGACTGGTCCCCAGCCGAAAGCGGAGAAACCTTCTGGAGCGCCTGTGAATTTTTATGTGATAGTACACATCCTGAAGGTCTATTGAGCACATCCAGTTGTCCTTGCCCAAAAAGGGTAGAATGGACTGAAGCGTGACCATCCGGAACCTTGCCTTCTTGACAAACTTGTTTAGTTTGCTGAGGTCTAAAATTGGTCTCCAATCTCCCGTCTTTTTGGGAACCAAAAAGAATCTTGAGTAGATTCCGGATCCTACCTGGTCTGCTGGTACTAGTTGGATGGCTCTTTTTGCTAGGAGCTTTGATACCTCCAGCTTTGCCAACTCCCTTAGACCGGGTGAAACGTCCGGGAGGGATTGATGAGCGGGATATCTCACGAAAGGGATATTGTAACCCTCGGATATGATCGACTGTACCCATTTGTCTTGAGAAAGGGAACGCTAGGCTGTTGGGTACAGCGACAATCTTCCCCCGACTGCCTCCAAGGGTGGACAGTCGGGCAACACCTCAGGGGTGCTGGAAGGGTTTATCAGAGAGAGGCTCTCTGCTGCCCTGATTCTGCGGACCCCTTCTGCCCCTAGGGTGGCGTCTATTGTTATTACCCCCCTCTGCCTCTGGGGGTAAACTGACCACGTGCGTCCGGCGTGACTCCCTGAGATTTACGGAACCACATTTTCCCTCCCTTCTGACTTTGGGATAGGGTCTTGAAGGGGTGGAGAAATGGACTCCTACGGCAGAAAGAGTCTTGCCGTCTTGCTCACACCTGGTCAATGTGTCCTTCACCTGAGGCCCGAGCAAAGCCGAACCATCGAAGGGAGTATTAGTGAAGGACGCCTTAAAGGGGTCCGCGAAATTACAAAGCCGCATCCAGGACTGACGCCTAAGTGCCACTCCTGTGCCTGCTCTACCCATCGGCTGCATAAGAAATGAGCCGCATGGAGGAGTTAGTTATAGAATTTAGGATTCCGAGCTGTGAGGCAATCTTTTCTTGAGCCCCAGCAGCTGACGGATCCTGAACTACCTCATCTAGTTCCTTGAGAATGTCTCTCTGAAGCCGGGTAAAGTGACAGAGATAGTTCAGCAAGCGCATGGCGAAGGTCGCTGAAGAAAACATCCGCTTACCGTACCTATCCATGGTCCTAGAGTCCTTGTTAGGAGGATGGACAGGTACAGAAGGATCGGCAAGTTCCTTCTTGGTGGCAGCCGCCACCACCATGGCATCAACAGGGACACCCTTGGTGAGAAACTGTTTGTCTGCGGGGGCCGTGATGAATGTAGAAGGCCTCCTGGGGACTGGTTCCACAGAATCCGGGGCCGCCCACGCCTTTTGAGCCACCACTTGCATGAGCGGGTCGAAAGGCGGAGACACCCAGGAGGTGGAGGGTCGAGATCCAAAAGCCTCCAGGTATACTGACTCATCCTCGGAGGGATTAATGGAAGGCCAGTTCCCACTCTGCTTAAGGAGTTCCAGGATGTCTGAAAAGGAGACATCCTCAGAGGGGGACCATGGGGAACCCTCAGACTCATCTAAGTCGATATCTGATGTCGTAGACTCGGGGGAGTCTGTGTGCTTCCTCTTGCATGTCCTCTTACGCGGGGGTTCTCCGGAAGGATCAGGAGAAACCTTGGAAGAAGAAGTTCTTCCCAATGGGGAAACCTGGGGCGATGGATCTCTGGGTCCAGATGGGTCTCTGGGAGCAAGAGAATGGGAAGAGACATCAAAAGGCACCGAAGAGGGAGGAGCTAATGGAATTGACCGTTGACTCAGCTCCAGGGCTAGAACACTCCTCATCACCTCAAAGGCTCCCCTCCCAGGGAGGCCAGAAGACTCCCGCTCCGAAGAGACAGGAATCCCCGGTCCCACCGAAAGAGAAGGCTCCGAGGCCGATGTCGGTGCCGAGCTCACCAATGCCGAAGCTCCAAGAGGGAGAGTGGGGTCGGACAAGGGTCCAATGCCACTCGCCCCCTCGGAGCAGACAAGGGAGACTCGACGACCGGATCCCTCCAAGGAAGGTCTCATGGAGGAAATCGGAGTCGAAGACGACGGAGCCGACATGGGGAAGTATCGGCTCCGGCGCACCCACGGTCAAAGAAGCTCCGGCTCCAAACTCTGAAGGAGAGTCGGAGGAGGAATTTCAGGGGGATGAGGGATAGCGGTCGTCTGCTGAGACGGGCTATGGAGCATCTGGGCCAGTGCCTGTGACTTCAGCAGTCTACTTACCACCCTCTCCAAGTCATAGTCTGACAGCCTGGAAGACCATGAAGATCGGCTCCGATGGCTCCGCTCCAAAAGTAGAGGAGATCCCGGAGCCGAGCGAATCGACTCCAGGGAAGGGGACCGAGATTTCTTCTTGGAAAGAGCCATCGGAGCCGAAGACCCTTCGGTTCCAGATGGGGCCGACAGCTTATCGGCACCAGTCCTGGTCAAGGATACGTCGGCTCCGGCCGGAGCCGACATCGACATAGGTGCAAGTGTATCGGAGCCAGGCGGCACCGATACCACCACCTCGGAGATAGAAAGATCGGCTCCAGCCGGAGCCGATCTCGACTCCGAAGGAGTCGGAGCCACCGCCGAAGGCTTAGGAGCCACAGCCTGGGCTTTAGGTTGCTTAGAGGGCTTTGCCGACCCAGTCTTTGTCGGGGAACCCTCTGGCTTCAACAAGCCACGTAGAATTAATTTGTTTCTACGTTCCTGCAGGACTCTCTGGCTGAAGGAGTGACAAATAGCACAGGAGTCCTGCAGGTGTAAAGGCCCCAGGCAGTACACACAAGAAGTGTGACCGTCTGTCAGAGACATTTTCTGACAGCATGAGTCACACTTCTTGAAGCCTGAGACCTTTACTTCTTTTGACAAGGTATGCCAACACAAAAAACACACACACACACCAGTCACACAGTTAACTAATAAAGGGGGGTAAAACTGACTAAGACACACAGACTTCCTGACAGAAAAATAATGGAAGGGAGGCTTAAGGCCTGAAGGGAGGAAAAACTATCCCTAATACAAATTAGACAGGTAATATAGGGCAAGATAGGTAGGTACTAGTTTACTCTAAATGTTAAGAAAAGGAAATAAGGAAAATGGAAATTTTCCTAACTTTTAGTCCAAAATACTAAATTTTACCTGAGCTGGTAAAAGGAGACCTCTTTGCGAAGCGGCAAACGAGATCTGGGGTAGTCACGCCTTGCAACATGGGATATAGGGTTGCCTCGAGCTGGTAAAATTAGCTCTCGAGCTTAGCAAGTGTCGAGTCGGAGCCGAGGATCGGCTCCGAACCCATCCAGCAAGAATGAAGGCGAGTTTGACAACTTAACATCCAGTGTTAACAATTAAAGTCACACACCACTTTAAACTGCCATGTAAACAGAGTTTAATATCAATATAAACTGCATTTTCTTGTCAGGGTGAATAAAATCTCCCCAGTACATTCTAACAACTTAATTTGCAGTAAAAATCAAAATCATGTTAAACACACACAGGGAAGAGGCAAACATAGTAAATGTGTAAATGATGGAAGAAATACAAGTTCTACAATATTTCCTGTCAAAAGATGAAAATAAAGTAACAACAGTAAAGATGATGTTCTGACTGCACGAGAGCGTCTAACAGTACATATACTCACTGCACTTTTGACAGAAACATTGAATGTTTTCCTCAGAAACAGTAATAGCAAGCATTTTTCAAAGCCAAATAAACACTGCTACAAGCAGAAATTTCCCACAGGAAATCCTGTAAACACTGACAGAAATAAAATATGTTTTTAAACAAATAAATCTAGTAATAAAATAAGAGAAAGGGAGTCCCCAAACGGGTTTATCTAAATAGTAAGCCAGAAAAATCAGCAATGGATCCTGTGAAAGGCTGCCAACAGCACAGTAGAATGAAATTGTTTTGGAGTATGGGTTCTAGTTCAGTGGTTGTTTTATTAGTTTCTAAAAGCGGAATGGCATACATAATGGGGGAGTGAGACTTGACCATGCCTAGTATTGCCTTATCATGGTGGGTATAATAAAAGATAACATGAGACAACCATTTGGAGATCTCCTTTAACATGCATTGTTGTCTTTTTCTTCTTACCCTCATAAGAAATGAGCAACTGATCAGAATTTATGAAAGTTTTAGTTCTGTCAGGACAATATCAAGAGTTGGCTATGGATATCAAGTATATAGAGAATACTTTTCCCATTATATTTAGGTTCTAGAAAGAACACAATGAGATAGATAGCATGGTTCGAAGTAGACTTGGATACGACTTTAGGTATAAGTGATGGATTACTTCTCAAGGAAACCCTATCTTTGTGGAAAATGATACAAGGTTACCACCACCATGCCACTCAGACACACTTCTTGCAAAAGTCAGCACTCAGCAAAACCCTTTTACGTGTAAGAACCTAAAATCATCCTGGAGCAAGAGCCCCCCCCCCCCCCCCAAAAAAAACAAGGGTAAGATCCCAAGCAGGAGCCACCTTTTTTCTAGGAGGCCTGGTATGCAACACCTCTTTTCAAAACATTATAACATGGGAATGCATTGAATAGGTAGGATAAATGGGCAGACAAGCTGAAATGGCAAAGTGTACCTTAACAGAGAAATAAGAAAGGCCAGAGGATAACTCACACAAATACTGTAGAACCACAGAAACACTAACCTTAAAAGGGTCCTGGGTCTTTGTCTTGCAGCCAACTACAAAATATTTTCTATTCTCTAATAAATTATTTCCTAGTAGCAAATTTCTTTGCCACCTTTATTATCTGCTGCACATCCTAAGAGAATAGGTGCCTCGAAGGAATTAAAACACTATCACCTAGCCAGTTAACTGAAGTTGTTTTAAGCTGGGGATGTATCAAACTCCCCTTTGTCATGTGGTAATTACCCTTGGTCACTTCCAAAAGTAGGGAGAAAGAAAAGTTGTGTAAAATCTTACTATAACCATAGATGTCCTTCTCTTCCATGTTGCAGTATTCTACATATGGGGTTTACTCCTCTTCTCTTGTGTACGTCCGGCCAGTATACAAAAGTTTTCTGTCCCTCTGTGGTGTGTGGGACATCTGACGAGGCCGAGGGAAAGTGAGCCAATAAAGTGACGTCTGCACGCACCAGCCCTTAGAACTGAAAGCCCCAGTCGGAGCCAGTCTTGTGCCACCCAAAATGGGAAATGCTACCTAACAGGAGGGGAAGGAATACTATAACATGGAAGAGAAGGACATTTATGGTTATGGTAAGATTTTACACAACTTTTCTATGTCCTTCTATTCCAGTGTTGCAGTATTCTACATATGGGTGAGTGCCAAAGCTCACTGTGACTGAGGAAGTGGTCTAGAGGCAGACTCCAGGAATCCGTGAAGGATAGCCCTGGCAAACCCTGCCCTGGCTCTAGAAATGTGGTCTAATTTGTAGTGTTTGGTGAAGGTGTGAACTGAAGACCAAATAGCTGCCTCTAGAACAGCAGAGGTTTCCAGGCCCTTAAAGAAGGCTCCTGAAGAGGCCATAGCTCTGGTGGCGTGTGCCTTAACTGTACCTTGCAGAGATTTACCATGGAGCTGGAAGCAGAAGATGATGGCCTTGGAGATCCAGGCAGATATGGTCTGTTTGGATACTGCCTTCCTTATGGCTCTAGGGTGGAAGGATACAAAAAAGCTGGTCCACCTGTGTGATGGACTTGTTTTATACAGGTAAAACCTGAGTTGGTAATGCACGTCTAGGGAGTGAAGTACTCTCTCACTGTCCCTCTGTAGGTTGGGGAAGAAGGCAGGTAGGTGTATGGTCTGGTTAACGGACAGCTCATTCACCAACTTGGGCATAGAGGAGTTAGTTCTAAGAGTAAGCTTGTCCTTGTGGAAAACTAGAAAAGGAGAAATAGCCATAAGGGCTTGTAGCTGATACTCTTGCAGCTGATGAGGAGCCCACAAGCAATGCTGCTTTCCATGTGCAATGCTTTAGAGACGGTTTTTGTCTGCTGGCTCAAAGGTAGGGAGTGTACGTTTTTCAAGAACCTAGTTAAGATCCCAAGGAGGAGGGGACGGTTTCCTGGGAGGTTTGGGGTGAAGTACTCCCTTACGGAAGAGCTTAGAGTGAAGTCTGGATACTAGCAGGGGATCCAGGGGAAGGCATGCTGAAATTGCAGACAAATGAGCTTTGATGGAAGAGTAAGCCAAGCCAGTCTGCAGTAGCTCACACAGGTAAGACAGAACTAGAGGGGGCTTGCTTGAATGCGGGTCTAGCGGTCTTCTGTAACACCATAAAGTGAATCTTTTCCACTTTGAAAGGTAGTATTTTCTTGTATTTGGTTTCCTGGCCACCTGGAAGACATTCAACACGTCCTTGTTGTAAAGGTATCTGAAGGGAATCAGAATCCTATCAACGACAGGGTGAGGTGCAGAATCTGCCACTGTGGGAGAATATGGAATCCCTTGTGTTGTGTGAGAAGGTCCACTCTGGGGGAGAGGGGTAACTTGTGGTGACTGCCCTTGGACAACTGAAGTAGGGGGAACTGGTGCTGTATGGGCCTGTAAGGAGTCGCCAACAAGATATTTTGTGTATCCTGCTGGATTTTCAGCAGGACCTTCTGAATGAGTGGAAAGTGGAGAATGCATACAGATATTTCCCCCTGTAGGAGATTGAGAAGGCATCTGTTGCCACTGCCTATAGGTCTGGTATCCTGGTGCAAAAGCCAGGAGGTTGCCAGTTGATGGGGGAGGTAAACAGGTCTATTTGAGGTGTACCCCACCTGTGGACCAGGTCCAAGAAGACATCTCTGTGAGGCATCCATTTGTGGTTGTTTGTGATGGTCCTGGCTCAGATAGTCTGCCTGGGAGTTGTGGAGAGAATGTAGACCGCCTGCAAGGAAATTCCCTGTGAGGTGGCTAATTCCCATACCAGAAGGGCTAGTCTGCAGAGTAGGTATGACTTGGTCCATCTCTGTTTGTTGAGATACCACCGCACAGTGGTGATGTCTGTGTAACTCTTTGATGGACCTTGCTGGAGGAAGGGTAGAAAGGCCCGAACAGCCAGAAGAATTGCCCTCAACTCTCAAACATTAAAGGGTTCTAGTTTGTGAGGTTTTGGCCAAAAGCCCTGCACCCTTCGAAGGGCCAGGGTTGCTCCCCAGCCCAGGTCTGAGGCATCTGTGTGCATGATCGGTGTGGGCAGAGGTGGTCGGAGGGGAAACCTGGATTGTGGTTCACTTGTGTCAACCACACTGTATTTCCTTTTACTGGCAAGGGAGGAGGGGAACCCTGAACTCCAAAGGGTGGAGTGCTGTGTCCAGACTGACCGAAGATACCATTGTAACTTATGGGGATGGTGGCTGCCATGTAACCCAAGAGTCTGAGGAACTTCCTTGCTTTCAAATATGCAGACTGGAGGACCAGACGAAAATGCTCAGTCAATGTTTCCACTTTTTGGTGTGGAAGAATGCCTTCATGAGGTCTGAGCATATTCTGCACCCGAGGAAGACAATGTCTTGGGTTGGCTGGAGATGTGATTTTTGGGAGGTTTAACTGAAATCCCAGGGAGTGCAAAAGAGACACTACAAATGTGGATGTGGAGCTCGAGGGTCTCCTTGCTGTCTGCCTGGATCAACAAGTCATCCAGGTAAGGGAATATCTGTATTCCCTTTGTCCTGCAATAAGCAATCACTGGAGCCAAGCATTTTGTGAAAACCCTAGGTGCAGTGGAAAGCCAACATGGCAAGGGAGAGAACAAAGTGAGAAGAACCCACCAAGAACCTCAGGTATTTCCTGAAAGTTGGTTTTATGGGGACGTAGAGATAAGCATCCTTTATATCTCATGTGGCCATGAACCCTTCTGGAAGCAGAAGAGGAAAGAGGGTTGGGTAGGGTCAACATCCTGAAGATAGGGACCTTTAGGAATAGGTGGAGATGGGAGAGGTCTAGAATGGGTCACCAGGGTCCATCTTTCCTGGGGACCAGGAAGATCCTGGAGTAGAAGCCTCTTCCTTTTGCCACTGTGGGGATTGATTCTATGGTGCCCTGAGCCAACAGAGTTTGCAACACCAGTTGCAAGAGGTGCAACTGTTGTGTTGGGGGGTGTGGGTTGTCCTGTCATTTTGGAGGGGTGATCCAGGGCATGAAATAACCGTTCTGGAGAAATGGCAGGACCCAATTGTCTGAAGTGATGTGGGTCCACACAGGGAGGCAGTGAGAGAGGCAGGTTGACAGAAGTAAGGAAGGAGGAGAAGGCAAAAATGGCAGGTAGTCAGATGCTACCTGCCCTGGCTGGAAAGGGCGGTCTCTGGCTAGAGGAGGGAGTTGGTCTAGCTGGAGGAGGTTGTTTCCTTGTAGGCTTCCTAGGTCTTGAAGGAGCAGCAGGATGAGAGTGCTGCCTTATAAACTGGATTTTAGCTGGATAGTTTCTTTGAAACTTTGGTATGGGGGAGACCAGCAAGTGTTTAAGGTTCTGTATTTCTTTACTTTTTGCTGTAGTGATTTAAAAAGGTCTGCTACTTTAGTACCAAACAATGTTGAGTTGACCAGGGGTGCATCAATAAGCTTTGCCCTAAAGTCATCAGGCAGCGGCTGAAGGAGAAGCCAAAAGTATCTACGTAAGGCAAATGCTGATGCTGCTGACATGGCGGAAGATTCAGCAGCAATATAATGCACTTTATGGAGTGCCTGGTAACCTGAGAGGTGAGGGCCAGAAAAGAGGATGGTGAGGCTTTGGCTGAGCAGTCAGGGACAATCAGCTAGTTCTTTGGTGGCTGATTCTAGGAGGAATAGGGCATACTTGGCCATGTGTGTCTGGTACTCTGTAGCCCTAAAGGACAAGGTAGCAGAGGTATAACTCTTCTTACCCAGACGTTCCATTGTTTTGCTGTCTTTATCAGCAGGGAGAATGGTGGTAGTGGGTAAAAGCTTAGAGGCCTTGTCCATAAAGATAGAGATTGTGGCTGGGTCAGCAGGCGGGCACTTAAGCAGATGCTTAGCAGTGTCAGGCACCTTGTAATGTCTGTCAGGTCTGTGTGGAGCAGGTGGTTGGGAATCTGGATTAAGGGATGCTGACGAAAAGGCATCCAGAAATGCAGGTATGATTTGAGGAAGAGCAGATAGGCTTGGAGAATCCATCTGAATGAGGTCATAGTATCTTTTTTGGACTTCAGTCATTTCAGAGGATTCCCATTTGAAGTGGTCTTTCATCTTGGAAATAGCTTCTCCATAGGTCAAGTCCTCAGTTGGGGAATCAGGATCAACAGTCTCTTCCTCTGAGGAGCCATATCTCAAGGTTTAAGCAATCTGTGAGGTGTAGGATAAAGATTCCTCAGGAGGAGGATTCAAAGAAGTCTTCCTTCTTCCCTTGTGGTAGGGTCTGAGGCCTAGAGCTCAGGAGTGGTGGAGATATGTTAGCACTCACTGCAAAGGTAGGATGCAAGGCCATAAAAGCATTAAACAGGCTTTGGCTGAAAACCTGCCAGTCAGGCATGCTTTTGGCAGAGGGAGAGATATGCTTTTTTTTGTCTTTCTTTTTAAGGGGCTTAGCAGGTGTCTGAGAAGGCCTAAAGTCAGGAGACTGCAAAGGTTTGAAGGGATCCAACAGGCCTTCTGAACACGCTGCCCCCCACCCCCAGCAGAGACCAATGTCGGTAAAGCTTCAGTGGATGTGCTCTCACCATGTGATTGTGTGGCATCCGTGGAGCTATCCACTACATCCATTGCGACAGATCTAGATACTTCTACCAGGCCAACTTCAGCCACAGGCAGAAGATTGGATGGTTGAAGCCCAGCAGAAGAGATAGGCCGTAATGTTTTGGCCTTCTTTTTTGGCAGTTCAGAAGGAAAGTCGAAGGAGCCCTCCATCCCTAATGCAATCTGCTTAAGGCGTTGATTTTCCAAGTGGAGGTTTAAAGCATGCAGTCGGCTACGTAGGGTCTTGGGTACAAATGCCTGAAAATGGAGTAGGCCTTGTAGTTGTGCAACTGTCCCAAGCAAAAAAGGCAATGATCGTAGGTGCCCTGGTGGAGATTCTGCTGGCTGTATTTACACTTACTCTTTCTGGATGACATGAACAGGCAATACAAAAAAAAAGAAGGACTGAAAGGGTTTCCAACGGGGTACTTAAGTTAATTTTTCTGAATCCATCAGCGATAGCAGATACACCTGGCGTACGACTGGCAGCTAAGTTCTGGGGGCTGGTGCATGCAGACTCCACTTTTATGGCCCACATTCCCTCGGCCATGTCAGACGTCCCATGCACCACAGAGGGACTGAAAACTTTTGTATACTGGCCGGACGTACACGAGACAAGAGGAGTAAACTCCATATGTAGAATACTGCAACACTGGAACAGAAGGACATCCACTATTGCCCATGCCAGAGGTGAGTCACTACAATGATCTTTGGAGAGGCCTTCTGAATTTTTAGAATGGCCATCAGTATCAGTGGAAAGGGTACAAAAACTTACATTTTCATTTTATTGGACAGGAATGTTCTTGTGTCTGTTTTCTAGGCTCTCTTGCATGGAGTTCTAAAACAGAACTTTGCCAGCTGCCTGCAGTGAATACAGGCAGATAGATCTAGTAAGGTGCTCCCCACAGCAGGATTAATTCTTGGAAAACCCACTCATTCAATTTTCATTTCAGTGTGTGTGTCTTGGTCCTGCTTAGCTTTTACCAACCACCCACCCATCCTGTTTTTGTATTATATTACTACAATGTCTGTAATCAACTTGTAATTGTCTATAGGGACTGTAGATGACTGAAAGCATTGAGCGTTTTACTGCCAACATCTCTTACGATTGTGTGTTTTAGTCAATCTTTTTTGTTTCATAGACCCTACACTTTTACTCTCAGAAACACTACTCCCCAAGCAGTCTGATATGCCTGTAGTTACAGACTGTACAAGAGATGGAAGGGAAAATGGGAGACCTAGATTCAGACAAAACTGGTCTTTCCATTAAAGGAGTTGCCTTTTTACAAATCCCAAAACAGGAATGCCGATGTTGGGGCCATACTGACTTTAGGTACCACTGAATTTTCCTCATGTGGCATATGGTTACAGGAATCATGAGAATGACAAATGCAATAAGACCTAGTATCTTGAAAAATCCCTTGCTGAGATCTTGATCTGATGGGAAAAAAATCTAGATATTGATTCACTTTCTCCTGCAGAAGAAACACTGTTTTAACAGAATAAACTGGTAGGTACCCCAGGAAAACAATCCCGTGGGAAGGAGTAAACAAAACTTTTAGATATTCACCTTAAAATCCAATGTATGAAGGAGATCTCTCACCCAAGTGACTGCAGAAATATGCAAGCCATCTAAATGAGGAAAAATGTGAATACCATGCATTTTTGCAGTACGAGATCACTGGAGCTCAGCACATTATGAATACCCTTGGGAAAGTGGAAAACCCAAAGGATAATTGAGAAAACTGAAAATGAGATCCAGGCATACAAAAACTTAAACATTTAAAATCTGGTGCCATAGGAATGTGATAATCATTTTTCAAATCTTAGTCTCACTAAGAAAGTTGAAAGGGGGGAATAAGAGGTAACAGGTCATGAAGGTATAATATTTTGAACTCTCAAACTTTCACAAACTAATTTAGAAAGGAAAGAGCAAAAACTGGCATCCACAAAGTTTCCTATTTCGGACCAGAAATATTCCTGAATAAAACTCACTCTAGTTGAGAAGGGACCGCTTCTATCACCCTGGAGTTAGCAGATGCTGGATGACAGGAGGAAAGAAGAAATTTGATTTGTCAAATGAAGAGGAATCCTCTGAAAAGGAGAGGGAGAATCACACAACCATCTGGATCCCTGGTGAGTAACTGACCAAGAAAGGGGTAATCTGTTTTGTAAGGACTTAGAAATTTGGTGGACAGGTCTGATTCTGCCATCAAACCAAACAGTTTTAGGATGCACAGCACTCTTCTTACATATAAATCTTGACAGAAAGAAAAACTTTGATTAGTAAAAATTTAGCTATTACACTGGTGTAAAATGAAAAGGAATATAAATTACTTACCAAATGCATCACTATCTTCAGGCCTTATTCTTCTTCTCTTCCTTCTACCTTCTACGGAAGGCTGACTTCCTACAACACAGTCTTTTTTCACTCCCAGTAATTTTGCATCAGAAAGTTCATCATCTTCCATGAATGCTTTAGCACTTTCTGCAGCTTCATGTTCCATGTCTTCCTCTGGGGTTTGATTGCTTGAAGTAAAAAAATGTGTGCGCCTTTGAAAGACAGGACTGTGAGTTGCAGGTGCACTAGTTTTATTTCCAGTATTATGAGGGAGCTTACTCTCTTCCCTGTTGGACACCAGCACATGCCTTGAGGTCACTGGATTCGTCTCCACTAAGCTTACCTGTTTACCCCTTGTTGCTTGAAAAGGATAATTGAGAATTTTGTCAACTGTACTTTTAGAAGTCCCAGGTTCTACACAAATTGTATGCAGATCTGTTCTGTAGCTCTCATTCTCTCTGCTGCAATTACTCTGTAAACTGGTCCTGTTACTTGGACTTTCTTTCTCTGTCAGAGTGGCTGCCAGGCAATATTTCTTTTCTTCAAGGCAACATTTTTTTTTAGAGTCACCAATGCAGTAATCAAGTTCAACCAAGCTGGACTTACCTTTCTGAATTTCATGTTCAGATACCAAAATATCTTTTCCAGCTTCTGTTCTAAATCTGAAAGAGCCTGTAGTATTCATATCACCCACTAAAGGATGTATACCTTTTGAACTTTTTTGCCTATTCACCTGTGCTTTTTTAAACAGGTCTTCATAAACTACACTTTCACTTTCTATACCAGAGATGCAACAATGTGATGGAAGGTCCATATAGACTTGGCTCAGGTTATTAGCTGATTCCAAGTTGCATGGCATTTCAGAACTCTTTACTTGCAAAATGCCAGAATCTGTATCCACACTTGGATTTTTGGCATGTCCCAAGGCCGTTTTACTTATACAGACACTTATCCCACCTGCAGTGCAAAATCCCTCTTGCTGTTTAGTAAGCACATCTATAGTGTTCTGATCCACCTTCTGAGATTTAATAGTAGTAGTAGTACATCTGTGTGTCTTAGCTGAGGAATGGCTAGCATCTGAAGTATTTACTGCAATTTCACTACCTGAGCACTGTTCATATGCAGTTATCTTGTTTTTCAGAGGACTATCATTATACGCATCAATTTCAGAAAACTGTGCTTTCGCTTTTTTGAGAGAGCTCTCTAAAATACTGATTTTCTTCCCACTTGCAGTATTAAAGGCAGTAGCAGGATGCAACAAAACAGCACCTATTTCACTTGTCATTGTACTGTTTCGGCTGGAATCATCTTGTGCAGAGCTAGTGTTTTCATGTTCTTTGCCATAGTAGTCACTTACTTCAGAAAACATATCTGTAACTTTGGTATGGCAGTCTTCTGAACTTCGGGTACTAGGGGTATTCTCATTAATAATGGCCGCTGCAGGACATGGCAAAAAAGCTTCTCCTTTATCAGACAGTCTTGCTCTTTCTCCAGCACAAAGGTCTTGTTCAAGAGAAAACTCTTCAGAGTTTTTGTTATGGTAGAATCCAGTTTCAGAAATAACCTGTTCACATTTGTTTAAAAGATTCTCTGAAATGTTTGCCTTTCGTTCACATGCAGTACTAATGAGAGTTGCAGAATCGCTTTCTGTTTTATTTGCTAGTTTTGCATTTACTGTTGTGGAGTAATAAGCAAACATGCTATTTTTAGTGACTTTGTAACTGGAAGCATCAGTTTCGGAAAACAGCATTTTGGCTTTCTTCAGTGAGTCCTCAGAAATGCTGACCATCTTCCCACTTGCAGTACTGAATGCCGCTACAGGATGTGGTGAAAGACTTTCTACTGCAGATGTCAATTTTGTTCTTTCTGTTTTGGAAAAATTGTGTGCAACAGAAGCAGTTTCTACATTATTGTTAGAGGTGACATCAATTTCGGCAAACATCCTTTTAACTTTCTTTAGGGAATCCTCTGAAATACTTATGTTTTTTCCACTTGCAGTACTAAATGCACCTGGGAGAGACGGTGAAAGATCTACTTTTAGAGATTTAACCTGTGTGTTTTAGAAAATCCTTGTGCAGTATGAACAGGGTCAGAGTCACTGGTAGCACAAGTGTCCATTTCAGAAAACATCATCTTAGACTTCTTCAATGAGTCCTCAGAAATGTTGACAATTTTCCCACCTGCAGTACTAAATGCAGATACAGGATATAGTGAAGCTCTATCTGTTTTAGATGTCAGTTTTGCTCGTTCTGTTTGGGAAATAGTTTCTTCAGCTCCTTTAATTTTTAGAATGGCCATCAGTATCAGTGGAAAGGGTACAAAACTTACATTTTCATTTTATTGGACAGGAATGTTCTTGTGTCTGTTTTCTAGGCTCTCTTGCATGGAGTTCTAAAACAGAACTTTGCCAGCTGCCTGCAGTGAATACAGGCAGATAGATCTAGTAAGGTGCTCCCCACGGCAGGATTAATTCTTGGAAAACCCACTCATTCAATTTTCATTTCAGTGTGTGTGTCTTGGTCCTGCTTAGCTTTACCAACCACCCACCCATCCTGTTTTTGTATTATATTACTACAATGTCTGTAATCAACTTGTAATTGTCTATAGGGACTGTAGATGACTGAAAGCATTGAGCGTTTTAGCAGACCTGCCAACATCTCTTACGATTGTGTGTTTTAGTCAATCTTTTGTGTTTCATAGACTGGGGTGGGCTACACTTTTACTCTCAGAAACACTACTCCCAAGCAGTCTGATATGCCTGTAGTTACAGACCTGCAAAGAGATGGAAGGAAAATGGAGACCTAGATCAGACAAAACTGAGTGCTCCTCAGAAACACTACTCCCAAGCAGTCTGATATGCCTGTAGTTACAGACTGTACAAGAGATGGAAGTAAGCGGGGAGACCTAGATTCAGCCAAAACTGGTCTTTCCATTAAAGGAGTTGCCTTTACAAATCCCAAAACAGGAATGCGATGTTGGGAGCCATACTGACTTTAGGTACCACTGAATTTTCCTCATGTGGCATATGGTTACAGGAATCATGGGGAATGACAAATGCCAATAAGACCTAGTATCTTGAAAAAATCCCTTGCTGAGATCTTGATCTGATGGGGAAAAAATCTAGATATTGATTCACTTTCTCCTGCAGAAGAAACACTGTTCAGAGGGAAATAGCTGGTAGGTACCCAGAAAACAATCCCGTGGGAAGGAGTAAGCAAAACTTTTAGATATTCACCTTAAATCCAATGTATGAAGGAGATCTCACCCAAGTGACTGCAGAAATATGCAAGCCATCTAAGTGAGGAAAAATGTGAATATGCATTTTTGCTGATACGAGATCATGAAGCTAGTAGAGTACCCCAGGAAAAACAATCCGTGAGGAAGGAGTAAACAAAACTTTTTTTAGATATTCACCTTAAAATCCAATGTATGAAGAATCTCTCACCCAAGTGACTGCAGAAATATACAAGCCATCTAAATGAGGAAAAATGTGAATACCATGCATTTTTTGTCTGAGATCGCAGACTCAGCACATTATGAATACCCTTGGGAAAGTGGAAAACCCAAAGGATAATTGAGAAAACTGAAAATGAGATCAGGCATACAAAAACTTAAACATTTAAAATCTGGTGCCATAGGAATGTGATAATCATTTTTCAAATCTTAGTCTCACTAAGAAAGTTGAAAGGGGAATAGAGGTAACAGGTCATGAGGTATAATATTTTGAACTCTCAAACTTTCACAAACTAATTTAGAAAGGAAAGAGCAAAACTGGCATCCACAAAGTTTCCTATTTCGACCAGAAATATTCCTGAATAAAACTCACTCTAGTTGAGAAGGACCGCTTCTATCACCCTGGAGTTAGCAGATGCTGGATGACAGGAGGAAAGAAGAAATTTGATTTGTCAAATGAAGGGAATCCTCTGAAAAGGAGAGGAGAATCACACAACCATCTGGATCCCTGGTGAGTAACTGACCAAGAAAGGGGTAATCTGTTTGTAAGGACTTAGAAATTTGGTGGACAGGTCTGATTCTGCCATCAAACCAAACAGTTTTAGGATGCACAGCACTCTTCTTACATATAAATCTTGACAGAAAGAAAAACTTTGATTAGTAAAATTTAGCTATTACACTGGTGTAAAATGAAAAGGAATATAAATTACTTACCAAATGCATCACTATCTTCAGGCCTTATTCTTCTTCTCTTCCTTCTACCTTCTACGGTAGGCTGACTTCCTACAAATACAGTCTTTTTCACTCCCAGTAATTTGCATCAGAAAGTTCATCATCTTCCATGAATGCTTTAGCACTTTCTGCAGCTTCATGTTCCCTGTCTTCCTCTGGGGTTTGATTGCTTGAAGTAAAAAAATGTATGTTTTGAAAGACAGGACTGTGAGTTGCAGGTGCACTAGTTTTATTTCCAGTATTATGAGGGAGCTTACTCTCTTCCCTGTTGGACACCAGCACATGCCTTGAGGTCACTGGATTCGTCTCCACTAAGCTTACCTGTTTACCCCTTGTTGCTTGAAAAGGATAATTGAGAATTTTGTCAACTGTACTTTTAGAAGTCCCAGGTTCTACACAAATTGTATGCAGATCTGTTCTGTAGCTCTCATTCTCTCTGCTGCAATTACTCTGTAAACTGGTCCTGTTACTTGGACTTTCTTTCTCTGTCAGAGTGGCTGCCAGGCAATATTTCTTTTCTTCAAGGCAACATTTTTTTTTAGAGTCACCAATGCAGTAATCAAGTTCAACCAAGCTGGACTTACCTTTCTGAATTTCATGTTCAGATACCAAAATATCTTTTCCAGCTTCTGTTCTAAATCTGAAAGAGCCTGTAGTATTCATATCACCCACTAAAGGATGTATACCTTTTGAACTTTTTTGCCTATTCACCTGTGCTTTTTTAAACAGGTCTTCATAAACTACACTTTCACTTTCTATACCAGAGATGCAACAATGTGATGGAAGGTCCATATAGACTTGGCTCAGGTTATTAGCTGATTCCAAGTTGCATGGCATTTCAGAACTCTTTACTTGCAAAATGCCAGAATCTGTATCCACACTTGGATTTTTGGCATGTCCCAAGGCCGTTTTACTTATACAGACACTTATCCCACCTGCAGTGCAAAATCCCTCTTGCTGTTTAGTAAGCACATCTATAGTGTTCTGATCCACCTTCTGAGATTTAATAGTAGTAGTAGTACATCTGTGTGTCTTAGCTGAGGAATGGCTAGCATCTGAAGTATTTACTGCAATTTCACTACCTGAGCACTGTTCATATGCAGTTATCTTGTTTTTCAGAGGACTATCATTATACGCATCAATTTCAGAAAACTGTGCTTTCGCTTTTTTGAGAGAGCTCTCTAAAATACTGATTTTCTTCCCACTTGCAGTATTAAAGGCAGTAGCAGGATGCAACAAAACAGCACCTATTTCACTTGTCATTGTACTGTTTCGGCTGGAATCATCTTGTGCAGAGCTAGTGTTTTCATGTTCTTTGCCATAGTAGTCACTTACTTCAGAAAACATATCTGTAACTTTGGTATGGCAGTCTTCTGAACTGGTACTAGGGGGTATTCTCATTAATAATGGCCGCTGCAGGACATGGCAAAAGCTTCTCCTTTATCATCAGACAGTCTTGCTCTTTCTCCAGCACAAAGGTCTTGTTCAAGAGAAAACTCTTCAGAGTTTTTGTTATGGTAGAATCCAGTTTCAGAAATAACCTGTTCACATTTGTTTAAAAGATTCTCTGAAATGTTTGCCTTTCGTTCACATGCAGTACTAATGAGAGTTGCAGAATCGCTTTCTGTTTTATTTGCTAGTTTTGCATTTACTGTTGTGGAGTAATAAGCAAACATGCTATTTTTAGTGACTTTGTAACTGGAAGCATCAGTTTCGGAAAACAGCATTTTGGCTTTCTTCAGTGAGTCCTCAGAAATGCTGACCATCTTCCCACTTGCAGTACTGAATGCCGCTACAGGATGTGGTGAAAGACTTTCTACTGCAGATGTCAATTTTGTTCTTTCTGTTTTGGAAAAATTGTGTGCAACAGAAGCAGTTTCTACATTATTGTTAGAGGTGACATCAATTTCGGCAAACATCCTTTTAACTTTCTTTAGGGAATCCTCTGAAATACTTATGTTTTTTCCACTTGCAGTACTAAATGCACCTGGGAGAGACGGTGAAAGATCTACTTTTGCGAGATTTAACCTGTGTGTTTTAGAAAATCCTTGTGCAGTATGAACAGGGTCAGAGTCACTGGTAGCACAAGTGTCCATTTCAGAAAACATCATCTTAGACTTCTTCAATGAGTCCTCAGAAATGTTGACAATTTTCCCACCTGCAGTACTAAATGCAGATACAGGATATAGTGAAGCTCTATCTGTTTTAGATGTCAGTTTTGCTCGTTCTGTTTGGGAAAAGTCTTGTTCCACATAAACTGTGCCAACATTACTGTTACAGCCAAAATCAGTTTCAGCAAACATCCTTTTGGCTTTATTTAGGGAGTCCTCAGAAATTCTTACACACTTTCCACTTGCAGTACTAAATGCATCTGCAGGAAACAGTGAAACGTTTACTTCATTTTCAGTTTTTTTCTTGTGTGTTTTTGAAAAGTCTTGTGCAATACTAATGGGGTCAGAATTACTAGTACTATGGGCATCCAGTTCAGAAAACATATTCTTAGCCTTCTTTAATGAGTCCTCAGAAATGCTGACCATTTTCCCTGATGCTGTACTGAATGCTGATACAGGATGCAGCGAAAATCTCTCTGCTTCAGTTGTCTGTTTTGCTCTTTCTGTTTTGGAAAAACCTTGTACAGCAGAAACAGTGTCAACATTATTGGCAGAGGCAGCGTCAATTTCAGCAAACATCCTTTTAGCTTTCATTAGGGAGTCCTCAGAAATACTTAAACGTTTTCCACCAGCAGTACTAAATGCACTTGGGGGACACCTGGGAAGATACACTTCATCTGTAAGATTTGCCCCGTTTGTTTTGGAAAAGCTTTGTGCTCTATTAACATGGTCAGAGTCACTAGTACCACAGGTGTCGACTTCAGAAAACATCTTCTTAGCCTTCCTCAACGAGTCCTCAGAAATGTTGACCATTTTCCCACTTGCAGTTCTGAATGCTGCTACAGGATGCAGTGAAGCTCTGTCCCCTTCAGATGACAGTTTTGATCTTTCTGTTTTGGAAAAGTTTTGTATAACAGAAACAGTGTCAACATTACTGTCAAATCCCACATCAATTTCAGCAAACATTCTTTTAGCTTTCTTCAGGGAGTCCTCAGAAATACTTAAACATTTTCCACTCGCAGTGCTAAATGCACCCAGAGGACACTGCAGAAGATCTACTTCATTTGGGAGATTTGTCCTGTACGTTTTGGAAAAGTTTTGTGCACTGCTAACGAGATCAAAGTCACTAGTATCGAAGGTGTCTATTTCAGAAAATGCCTTCTTAGCCTTCTTCAGTATGGCCTCAGAAATACTCATCATTCTTCCATTTGCTCTGCTGAACGCAGCTTCAAGACGCAGTGGACATCCCTTCTTTGTCAGTTTTGTCCTTTCTGTTTTGGAAATGCTTTGCTCAACAGGAATCACTCTAGGCTCACTGTTACTGCATGTATCAGTTTCAGAAAACATTTGCTCAGCTTTCTTCAGGGATTCCTCAGAAACAGTGACACTCTTTCCACTTGCAGTACTGAATGCAACAGCAGAATACTGAAAAGAATTTTCTGCTTTACTCATCAGTTCTGGCCTTTCCATTTTGGTAAAGTCTTGCACAACAGAAATAACTTCACTTTCATTACTACTAGGCACATCAATTTCAAAAAACATGTTTTTAGCTTTCTTCAGAAACTCCTTAGAAATGCTGACTCTCTTTCCGCTTGCAGTACTGAATGCAGCTACAGGATATAGTGAAAAATCTTCTCTTTTATTTGCCATGTGCGAGTTTTCTGCTTTGGGTACATCTCTTGCAAAACTAATGTCTTCAGATTCCTGATTATTGCAAGTATCTAATTTAGAAAACACTGTTTCAGATATCAGCGAAGCCTTACTGGAAGTATTCACATTGTTCCCACTTGTAGAATTCAAAGCAGCAACAGACGCCATTAATGGAGTCTCTGATTTTCTTTGTGTTCCTGTTTCTTCTACTACAGAATATTTTTGTACAACAGTACAATCAGGGTCTTCTTCAAGGTAAATGTCAGTTCCAGAAAATGCTTCTTTAATTTGCTTCCCTTTTTCCCTTTTTGCAGCACTGTAGGGACACACAGGATATGGTGAATGAACTTCAGTGCCTGCTATCGTTAATTTGTCCACTGCAGAAATACCTTGTTTAATACAGGAACATTTAGAACCTGAAGGTCTGATATGGACTCTCTCATCTCCTCTAGATATTAAATGTAGAGAACCTTTTTCTTCCTGTTGTTCATTAATACCTTTCCTATCATAAATGTCAAGCTCACCAGCATGAAATAAGGAACCCTCATCAGACTTTTTCTTAATTACTGAAGCAAGGTTATGCATTAATAAATTGTCTGACTGACTTCTACAAAGTTCTTTACCGTCGTTTTCCTTAGAATTAGCACATTCTGAATTGTTACCAATTACTTGGCATAAATCTCTGGTTTCTTCCTCTTTTTGTACTGATCTGACACTCCATTTTTCACTTCTGGCATCATTTTCAGAAATTTTCTGACCTAATGAAATGCTGTCAAGTTGTTTCACTATAACTGAACTGTCAAAGTTCTTTCCAATACACACTTCATTTTCCACACCTTTTTTATAAGGTATCTCTAATGTATTAGGTAATGGAGATGCTTCATTGTTTCCAGCACCAAATCCAATGAAATGAGGGTCTGGAATCTCTCCACTAGATAATTTTACCATCATACCGTCTAATTTAGTAAATGCATTCTGGCTCTTACCACTTACTGGCTTTGCCCAATAAAAAGTTTTTCTAGTTTTAAGGGTAAGCATATCACTTTTATTCACTGTACTGTCTGAAGTGCCACCACTATCAAATAAAGCTTCAGCCTTATCTAATGACTCTATGGGCATCAAAACCTTATCAGTACTTGCAGTATTAACATTTTGTTCTCCACTGCAAAAGCCTGCATCTATGCTTGTGAATGTTATTTCACCAGGTTTTGTAAAACGGACAGCTTCCTGATCCCCAGAGATGTCATGTTCCTTGCACACATTACAATTATCAGGTGGAAACACTTTCACAGTGGTAGCCTTATCTGTAACTAAATGAAATTCAGCTTTATTAGTAAGGTTTTTAGAGTCCGTGCTTTTACAGACACTGTTTTGAATGGAAAGCTCCAAAGTGTCAGAGATGATCTCACCATTCATCGATATCTCTAAAGGTTTATCTTGTTCTATTATTTTGTTCTTGAGTACAGTCTCATTGCTGATTAACTTGTTTTCCACTCTTGTTCCATCAGCATTATTTACAGAGTAGGTGTTGCATGTTAGCAAAGAATCTCCCAGCCCACTTTCCGAAAACTCACCTGCAAAGAAACAAACTGCTTTACTTAAAGCAGCCTTAGAAATCTCAACTTTCTTACCACTTGCAGTGCAAAAGCCTGTTTTTTCAATGGGGCTGTCAACCCAGTTGAGTTTTGGTGACTGCAATTTTTCACAGTTTGGCTGTTGTTTACTTATCAGCTGAAGATCTGTACTTAACTCCAAACATGATGCACAATGTCTACTCCCATCCCCCAAATCATGAGGAACAGACATCTCATGTTTTGTTTCAGATTTCAATTTACTATCGTATTCTATTCTGGAATACTCCCGATATCCAGGCGGTTTTGCTACATCCACGTTCTTCCTATTGGTGGCACATTCATCTTTTACATTAGGACAACTGTGTTTGCTTTTATTTTGACATAATTTTGTGTCAGACAGTACTGTAGCTACAGTCAGTTTCTCAGATGTGGATTCAAAGTTATTTACTTTTTCATATGCAATATCATGCTTTTGACAAACAAGGTTACTGCTGATTAAACTGTGAGCTACACTGCACTGATGATCTGTAACTTGCATTTCTACTACATCCCCTGCAGAACTGCTTTCTTGCTTTTTATCAGTGAAACAATCAACTAAAGTGGATGACTCCCTTATATATGACTGCTCAGCTACATGAGATTTGGGATCCAAGAACTGCTTATCAGCACTGTTTGTGTCACTTAACAGGTCTGCTGTTCTTTCCGAGACTTCTTTATTAATATTTACTACTTTACCAGTAGGTAAACTACTACATCCAAGAGTTTCTAAATGTTTCAAGTGTAGATTTTTCCCCGTAGGAACATGAGGAGACATATCCAACTTCTTTTCAGTACTGACTTTAGGTCCATCAGCACCACCTACACTTTCAAATGACTGGTCTTTATGTACTGTTTGTGATCTGGCATCAAAACTGTCATCAAAATCAATATCTTTCCAAACATCTGAAACATTATGACAAGATTCTAAATTGTCATTCACAGATAACTCTGCAGCTTTACTCTCTACAGTGTTTTGGAAACCACATTTCTTTTTGAACTGTGTAAACTCAAACTGGCTATAAGATTCTTCTAGAATATGAGACAATTCAGCTACCTCAGCTTTCTGACTTGGTGTCAGAATGGGATCTACAATGGTCTGCTGCTTCCTTTCTTGTAAAGTAGAATTGTGCTCTTTAAGTGTTGTGTGAGATGCTTGCACTGATTTTGTAATATGCATAGGCATCTCATCCAGTTTTGAATTCCTGAAACATTGTTTATGATTAATCTCATCTTGCTCAGTGTTATAACCCACAGGTAACGGAGCATTTTTATTGTCTACTGCAGAACTGATATTCAGCAAATACTCATCTTCAATTTCTCTAAACAGCAAATTACCCCTATTTACATCTTCAACAGATAAGTTAATGTCTTTATTAGAAGCAGTTCTGAAACCACTGTTAAGAAAATTAGAAAAGGGTTTTGAAGTGTTCATTGTTAAAACGTCAGCATTACAGCTTTGACTTGTACATTGGGTTTTACTTCCCTCCACATAATTTGATGAGACATCCTTGGCATCACACATGATAATGCCACACTTCTCAGCTTTACAACTGCCATCTTCAAGATATTCTGGCAAAACATTTAAGTCTCTTTTAAAATGTGACTCTGTGGCATTCTTTAATGAGAGTACTTTTATATTTTTTCTATGGTCTGCCAAGTTGTTTGATACAATCTTCCTCTGTTCTCTATGGTCTCTTCCATATACCTGCAACCTGGTGGACTGAACAATCACATTTTCATCTTCACCATCTGATGTTGCTCTGTTTCTATGACAGACATCTGGCACATCACTTATTTTGTTAGATTCAGTCTGAAAATTGTGGTGTCTCTGCTTAGCTGAAGTAGAAACTGGTGAAAAGTGAATGATTTTTGGTGATGTCTCACAAATGTCTGCTCTGCCTTCTAGCACACTATTGTTTCTATATTTATCTGAAACACTATCAAGATACTCCACAGAAGATTCAGGTGGGTTTCTCCTTTGCTGCGCTGCACAGTCATGTGTGTCATGCATAATGTCATTACTGTGAAGCAGGTCAAGATATTCATGTGAAACTACAGGGCTTTGCTTATGTTCAAAATCCTTTGCTGACTCCCCATATGCTGTAGCCAAAACTCTCCGTCTCATAGATGACCCAGGTTTGCTATTCAAAGGAGTGTCACACTCCTTGGAATACTTGTATATTCTTTCAGAACAGTCAAGTATCGGAGCATCATTAATAGTACCAGGATACGCAGCTGTCTGTTTCAGTTCCACAGTTGTTAGATCTTTGCCTTCTACTATCTCTTCCATGGTTTTTGTTGTTGGGTTTTCCTTAAAATACTGAGTAAGCAGTTTTGAATCAATGTCTGAAGGTACAGAGTTGTCATTGATAGATGAAGTGGACAAATCTAAAAGAAACCAGCAAAGATAAACAGAATATTCAATTTAAATCACTTTTAAATAGATAAAGTATAATATGATAAGGTGAATAATTACATATGTACACTTGTGCATATCTACAGGATGCATAAAAAGAGCCATAAAGAATTACAGGTCCAACATTTATGGCTCCGTGGTATAAACAGCTGAAGCCCTAAGACTCAGAAGAACTTTGATTAGTAGATTTGGGCCTGGAGGAGCAGGGCAGGGGAGGACTGGAATGAGTAGTTGACACCAGTTCACCCATCCTGGGGAATGAGAGATGTCTGATCTCTGCATTTACTGAGAGGTTAGCATGGCAGTAGGTGCAAGGAAAGCAGCACTGCTTAAGAGATTTAGGTTTTGCTCTGCAAAATCAGTGACTGTACACTTCTCCATATGGAAGTGAGAGGTACTGCAAGCTACAGAGGTGATGCAAGCACTTACAGCAGCTGCTAGATGAGGGGCTAGGGTTACATTCAAAATGCCTCTTAGCATTATGTCATAATGATGCAATCTGCATGGATTATGGGAGTTATGTTGTTCAGCATCCTAGGTGAACAATTAACAGCATTGGCTTGTCTGAAATACTTGGATAGTCCCAGTCGGGGGGTGGGGGTGGTGGGGGGGTGGTGGTGGTAGGGGTAAACCAGACCTGATGGAATGAAAAATGAGGAAATGTGGAAGCAAGGTGCACTGCAAGTACAAGAAAAAGTCATACTTGCCTGGATGATGGCCTCTCTCTCTCTGGTAGGGGCTCTCTCATCCTGTCCAGTGGTAGGCTTCCACTGGATGGGGTAAAGGGCTAAAACCTACTGAAAAGTGAGGCTGGTGGCTGACCAGTAAGGGAGACAAAAAAGCATATAGAAAAGACAAATCTTCATAAATATATTTCACCAGAAATATACTGCAATACACGTGGCGCTAAAATATCTGAATCATATATAAATTCATTTAGTCAATCATAGTAGTACAATGCCAGCAATAAATAAATAAATA
Source organism: Protopterus annectens (assembly GCF_019279795.1). Lineage (NCBI taxonomy): Eukaryota > Metazoa > Chordata > Ceratodontiformes > Protopteridae > Protopterus > Protopterus annectens. Next base: position 600,743,263 of record NC_056736.1, read on the forward strand.
AAAACAGACAAAGCTAAGGTAAATGCAGTTTTACGCCTTCTTAGTTTTATCACATGGAAACAGTACAGTAATCACATGGATTAGGGGAATCAATGACAGACTACCAAAAAAAAAAACTGGTTGCAACCACTTAAGGCGCGAATGCTGCTACACACCATATGCAACCAAAATCTGAAGGCATTCCTTAATCAAACATGGAGCTATGACCCAAACACCACCTGAGAGAAAGATTCCCTCAAGATCTACTATTAAGGTGTAATCATATATATATTCATTTTCAGAAGTATTTCAGTAAACAATTAAGAGTAAAACAAATAGTGAAAGGAGGGTTGCCAAGCATAAATCCATGCTCAAGGACTAAACTGTGCCACTTTATTTTATATTAATTTATTTTCGGTATGATGAAAACACTGGCTCACAATCACTCATCCACTGAAGGGCTACTGTGTCAACATGGACTCTTGCCTCAGCTGCCTCCTGGATAATGATGTCAAGTTCCCACAAAAGAAACGCAAAACACTGAAAGCTCTAGATTTAAGAATAGATTGTACTGTGTCAGTGCAAGGTCAGATTTAGAAAGCAGATTTTAACTTTCCACCAATAGCTACTTATCCTTTAAGAAATGCAGCCATGTCCACTCTTTAAATTAAAACATCTGCCAGCCACTTGAAATCAAATGAAAGATCCAGTACAGCAGTTTTCATAACACACCAGAGAAAGAAAAGTATATTTCATTGTTGCTGTTCATTCTTACATTTAAGAAAGGTCCCTCACTCAAGATTGAGATTCTCAAAGATTTTGGAAAAAACTTTACAAATAGTAAACTTCTTCCTTCAAGACAGACAGGACACATGAGACAACAGAATGTTTGTTCACAATCTTCTCAAAACAGAGAAAAAGTTGTGGCTTGGCCAAATGCTTTTAGATCAACAAGCTCAATTTGACTCCACCGTTTTCATTGTGAATACAACTTCATTTTGTCTTCCAACCTCAAGAATGTTGTGCAACTTCTGCTAGTAACTTAAGAGCAAAGCTTTAACAGAAAACTTCACTATGAACATATCTCCATGTACCTTTGCATTCCGGGCTATTCTGATGCATTAAAAATCAATTTTACGTGTTACTTATATTTCACGTTTTTCCACAAAAAAGCCATCCTGGGACCTGTAACATGATCCTGGCTTGATGCGATATGATATTGTTCCCAGAATTCATTTGGCAGATGTAAGGAAGTGATGTCTTGTTCCTTCCCACGAACACAAAATGGAATCACTGGGGGGGGGGGGGGGGGGGGTCACAGGTATCTTCTATACTTTCTGAAAAATGGCCAAACCCCATAATCCTTGTTCAATTCAAATACTTACATTTTTCACTGAAGGACCCTCACCATGCTTATTTCTGAGCTCCTTTGAGCTATTCACAGTAACTATACAGCTTCAACAACAAAAGTAGCTAAACTGAAAGTTTCTGTGACCATAGCTAAATAAGGCTTTTGTAAGGATGTCATCTTCTAGTCCTGCAGGTGTTGACAGACCCTTCCCAACACCTTCCATATAGAGTTGGAGCCTTGGTAGATCATGTGTAAATTTCAGCTACTACTTCAAAGAGCTTGTAAGGAAGGAACATACATAAACTAATTCTGCTATAATCCAATGTCTGTAGTGGGAAGATTCGTGTTCTTTTGTGTTCTTAAACCCAAACGGTGTGGAAATGGAAATGTGTAAAATTTTCTCAAAAGCATTTTATAATTCCTGTCATGTTATAAATACAAATCAAAAATAAGAGGATCCTGCTGTTTGGTTTACACACTGAGATTTTTTTTTTTTTGTTTTACTAAAGGGGAAATATGCTCTTGCATTATGGTCTCTCACATCTGCAAACATACTGCTAACCTCTTGATTTGTTGCATTATGGCACAGTAACACTTCATCAAAAACAATCCTTGAGCATGAGACAGTAGTACTTGTGCTTTGTGCTGTGCTTTATGATTAAAATACTAGTGTCTGCAGTTTTGCAATGAAGCCACACTCCTGAGTGTTATGGCAATTAGTGAATTGTTGGTACTTAAAACATCACATTCTACAAAGGGAACCTGCACTACATGCACATCCCTTTATTCCCATGTTTCAGTATCCGGTGTTTAATTCATCAAAATCATAATCCTTAAGTATGACAAACTAGTAATTATTCTATGTAGTGTGCATTAGACTAAAACACTACTGTTTGTAAACATGTTGAACTTGCAGAAAATCCCATCAACAAGTGGAACATTACCAAAAGATGTAGTCAACTATGTGCACTGTTCCTCTTCCTCTCTGCAATAAAGGCAGTTTGAAGAGAAATCCACCACACTGTGCATGAGTTTTACAGCAGCTGCTGACATCTGCACATATTTCCCTGTGAATGTATTATATCATGCAGGCAGAGGCAACTTCGTCTGCCAAGCATGCAGGGGATCAAGCTTAAAACTTGTCTTGACTTTGCTTTCCTTTGACTTCAAGGCAAGGAAAGACATTTTTATAAGGCACAGACTGATTTCTGGTAGCTAAACTATGCTGAAAACATACTGCAGGAAAAAAGTCTTCGAGCTGAACTGCAAGTAAGGGTGGACTTTTCTATTACACTGCTAAAGAATTAATCATGACGAGTGTTGACAGTAGTTGCATTCCATGTTGCACACTTTCCTTTCCACATTTTTGACAACTATGGTTGAAGGGCACCTGGCATTAGGAATACACTCACACCTCTCAAATTCTTACTGAAAAAATCAGGATAAAGACTAAAATAAAAGGAGGACCAAGGTCCAAAAATCCGGGCAGAATTTAAATATTACTCTTAGAAATTTAGAAAGTTGCAAGAATAACAGGGTTTTTGTTATCATACATTTTCTGAAAGATCTGAAGTCTTAAACTCAAATGCATGTCATTATTAAGTGACTTCAATCCTCAGTGCTTGCAAAAAAAATCATTAGGAACAGACAAAAAATACAATGCAAAAATCTGGAGGGCTGAGGGGTACGCTCACCAATCCTACCACTTGTTGTGTGTTTTCAATATGGATGACAAGATTCACCTCTTGAGCTTTGCATCCATAACTTAAACACATAATAAGCAATAGTCTACATTACAGGCCAATATGTGTTACTTTTGCAGGATTTCTCTACAATATTTTATTCTGTTCCCACATGTGCTCATTGACTGACTGCCCACAACACTAAAAATTAATCTCATGCTGCAAGCTATCACAGCCATAAAGTTTATAAGAAAATTTTTAAAAATTTGTTGAATATTCAACAATAAAATTTATACTAAACACAAGAATAGATGGCAAAGGAGAAAAATACCAGTAACCAAAACAACATGCCTTCAATGATGGCAAACCCAAAGGACGTCAGTCACCAAGCAGAAAAGGATACCACAAGCAAGAACACCAGAGTGAATAACGCTACCATTTGCTCGTTTATTTTATTAAGATCTTTCATCTTATAAAAGGATTTCTTCAGAATGATCAATACAAATATACAGCATACCTATATACAAACAAATTCATGTTGTCGTTTAAAACACGTTCTACATCATTCCTATTACTTGTATGGAAATTCTGCTAAATTAAAGTGAAAAATCCACATAAGAAATGGTGGAAACAGAATAATGCTCAAAGTTATAGGTCTGGAACATGTACAAATCAATCCCTATAGATTAAAATGACAAACGGACCATCCCACAAAATAATCTTAAATTCGTTGATAATAAATTTACACTATTCTTCCAAACATCAAATATATATATATATATATATATATATATCATTTGTTTTAAATTACACAATATTAACATATTAGTTTTATTGCTGTTGTAATTCAAAAAAAGACATCAATTCTACTTCATAAAAAACAAATACTCATTAGATTACGGTATTCTACGAGGGTCTCCCACAATCCACCTCTCTGGTTGATGTCTATCTGTTCCAAAACCCAAAATGAAAACTTACCTTCTGGGCACATAAGAGAGTGTCTACAAAGGGCATTTGCTTCTGATTTCCAGTTAATCTCGTACATATGTTCATATACCCTGTTCTTCAGGGCTTGTTCAGTCTTCCTAAGTAATAGGAAAAACATCTAGCAATACACCAGAGATACCACCCTCCTAGCACTGCAATTAAAATACCTATATGATCTGAATATTTCTACAATACTAGGAAGGGATAACGTTCCACAGTCCACCATATGTGCACATTGATGGCATATACAACACTCAAAAATGTCATAATGGCTATGATTGTTAGGAGTTTTAGTCCATTAGTGCCCTTTTCAAAAAAAAAATATATATATATATATATTACCTCTCAAGTGTAAAGGAGAGGTTGAGAGAACATGGCAGGACTGTTTGGCATTTTGGATGAGAGATCCCAATATTGTGTAACAATTTTTGAATTATACCAGAGTTGTGGTTGTATCTCATAATAAACAACCTATTATAATCCATAAACCCCTTGTGCATTGTTCATCATTTCCTTTGGGAGGAAACACCCAGAGCCACTTAATGCATTGTTGTTTTCTAGTGTATGATTACCTAGAAGGGGAACAAACTTAGTGCCGCACCCCAATGTCACTTCACTTTTCAAATCCTGACAAGATGGTTAGGGTATCCTCTTTCCAAAATATGTTTCTCAAAATAACCTAATTCAATTAAGAAATCTTCAGATCAAGAGGGCATGTGTACTGCTCTGACCATATAGACCTTCACTATATTTTTCTTTTGGTGAATGGGGTGATCACTATCACTGTACAAACAGGAATTATAAAGGTTTTTTTTTTTTTTTTTTGTTTAAAATTTTGATCTAAAATACCGATGGTCAAAATAGTTATAAAGTGTGACATACAAGTAATGTATCTCAACATTACTAATCCTACTAGTAAATTTCAGGAAACTAGTGGTCAAATTAATATACAAAATCAATTTGTTAAAGGATTCTTTTGTCCCTTGCCAAATAAGAAAGATATCAAAAAACTTAAGGTATAAAACTGAAGGGAAATATTAGGAGTTGAAAAAATACTCTTCTTCCCAGTGCAGCAAGACCATAGCAAAAAAAAAAAAAAAAAAAAAAAAAAAGGGGGAGCATGTGCCCCCCCCCCCCAAAGCTACGACATTCAATTGCTTGTAATATTTACCTTCAAAAAAGTATGAGTCAAAACCAGTTCCATACATTCCATAATTAGTCTAAGGTCTTGTGCATTTAAAATTTCACTTTGGACCAAAATGTTTTCACACGACTGAAGCACCAAAGAGTGGAGGATGACAGTAAATAGATGTTTGATATATCAATAGGCACAAACATGTGGTGGGGATGATAATCATTTGTCACTATTGCTGGAAAGTCCCATGAAGTGTCCAAAATACGTTTGAATGATTTTAGAATAGATTTGAGATTTCTGTCAATGAAAACTGCAAGATGACAAGTTTTAGACCCTGTATCAGCTACAATGGTTCTGACAGGGGAATCCAAGATAGATTTTTTATCTTTGGTATCCCAAAAATAGCTGCAATAATCAGCATTGAGACTAAGAAAGTCCTATAAACGCTCATCAATCGGGCTCTGCAACAAACTGTCTTCCAAAGAAACCAAACCTTTCTGTAAACAAACAGATACAGCCTAGTCAGATTACCATACCACCAAAAACGTATCAAACCTATCTATAAACAATTAAGGAATCAAGCTAAAAAACAAATCAGAGTAGACAAACAAGTTTACTTCCAAACCTGCCAACACCACTGCCTAAAGAACCCCCGTAAATTCTGGGAAAACATTAACCACCTCCTAAACAGAGGCCACTCCCCTACCCCAGTAGCCAGTAACAAAACAGATCCTATTGCAACCCAAATCAACTCCAACTTCATAAATTTCATAACCTCTCTTCTATGTAACCAACCCAACACTCTTATTCTTCCTACCTCTACATCTGAAAATCCCAATCCCTTCCATTTTTCTCTCATTAAGTAGTTGCATAAGATCTCTCCTTGCCAAACAAACCCTGCTGTCTGGCTGCCAATCAGTTCCCTAATGAATTTCTCAAATTAGCAGCCCCATCTATTGCTTACCCCATATCAATCTTGATCAATCACTCAATTTCTGAAAACTATGTTCCAACATTATGGAAAATATCCCCACCCCTCCAAAATTTTTTTTTCACCCCCCCATTTTAAAAAAGGGGGGTT